>NC_091745.1:47903127-47933127 GCF_043380555.1 Nothobranchius furzeri
CGCCGTGCGTACAGCAGGAAGCGGGTCAGAACACCGTGGAGACAGTCGACCCAGCAGAGCTCCAAGGTTGTGGAACGACACCATGCTCTGAAGCAGAAGATCGGGTTTGAGTCATAGAAACAGTTTAGTTTGGGTTCCAGGTTAAATGATTAAGTTTAAAGAGATTTGTTTACAGAATGTTTGATCTTTTAAGAGCCACAGTCCTGAGGCGGTGCGTACCTTGACGTTCAGGTTATCCAGGTAAAAAGCCAATATGTGAGCGGTGGAAGCGATGGCTCGCTCTCTCTCGTGATCCTGCCCAGAGCTGAGCCATGACTCGATGTGCTGCGAGAACAAAAAGACACGCCACGCCAGACAAGTCAGCTCACAGGAGAACATTACTAACCTGACCCTTTCACCTTCATGTTAAACTAAAGACCCAACTTAGAGGAGGGGCTTTATGGGTAAATATGACTTATTGTAGCACAGCTGAACTGTCTTCCAGTACAAGCCAACACCAGAAAGCACCTGAAAAATCCACGATGCACCTTTGCAGGGTAGTTATGACCTCACACCTCACCTTAAAGACACTCTGCAAACCCTCAGGTGTGTGATCTCGGGCCAGGATGCTCTTTAGCAGCTCCTGCAGAGAGGCCAGTGTGTCTCTGTACAAAACCTGGACAGATCAGTCAGAGAACGTTTGTTTAGTCACATCGCCGCCTTCTGAAATGTTGGCTTACGCCACAGCACCTTTCTCTGCTTAGGGTCGAGGATCTCCTCCTCCTTTGTCTTCTCTGGAGTGTGTGTTTCAGGTGGGAGAGAAAACACACTGTTCACACACACCTTCAGCAGGTCAAAGTTCTCACTCTCACTGAGTGGAGGGTCCAGAGGTCTGAAGCGCTCACAGTTAAAGGAACATGATTTATGAGTGAAAGCTAGTGTGTGTGAGGTAAGGCTTGAGCAGCTTATGAGGTCATCCTGCAGAGTCACCGCAAGCATCACCGTCTCACTGAAATGAAGGATACATGAGGTTGGAGCAGGTGGTCATCACCAGGTGGCGTACTGGAGTTCTCATGGAATCAGTTGGTTCTGACTTGATGAAATCCTGATGGTTGGAGTCGCGTGAACAGGCGGTGGGATAACAAATTAACCGTAGAATTAATCTGAAGTCAAGTTTGGCTTTGATGTTGTGATCATACTACAGACCAACATAACGCTGATCAGCTCCTGTTTGCGGGAGAAGACGTAGCCTTGTTTCTTCACACACTCGCTGATGGCTCTGGCTATGAGGCCGACACTCTGGATCAAACTGAGTTTCATAGTCAGGTCCTGAATCACAGAAAAACACACACGCACACGCACACACACACGCACACGCACACACACATGGGAGTAACGCAAACAGAGGACTTAGAGATAAACACACGGTTATTTAAAAAGTACAAAGATTAACTTAAAACTATTAAGGCAGGTGGAATTTAGGTAGTCATGATGCACACAAAAAGCAGTTCTATGCCAAAGCCCAAACTAGCTCAGAGTCACTGTAATCACTCCAGTGATGGCGCAGATATACCCTCCATGCCATTGGATGGAGAGAAAGTGGAAGTCAGAGCTGCAGAATTAGAAGATTAACACAACAGCAATCAGTCTGCAGGATCCAACCCAAGAAGCACCAGCGGAGCCAGAAGTCTGGAAACACCAAGTGTTAGAGATGAGTGAGAAACGAAAACAGCCTCATCACACCGAGTCCGGGTTACAGGTGAGCTTCTGAACACCGGTCCAGAGGACAGAGAGAGGAAGGTCGAAGAAAGACGGACCCTGCCTCCACTACTTACACGTACTCTATGACTCACAATAAAAGGATAATAAACAGCAGGTGTGTTTTGCTGTTTCATCACCTGATGACGCTAAAATGTAGCTCCTACTTAGAATTTTGACCAAGTTTCGGGTTTAGTAGCAGCTTGAGGAGTAGCTGAAGCTTTTGTGATGTCACTGAAGAACTTAGAAGACTACATTCGCTAAAAACAAAGACAATGGTGGTATTTATGGGAAAATAAATAATTGTTCTGTTCCCGTGGCCGATTAGGGTTGCTAAATTATGGTAATTAAGAAAACAATCAGATGTGTTGGTGTAACTCAGAGCTGGATCAAACCCACCAATAGGTGGCAAGGTAGGCGGGGCTTACCGTACAACCTTATAAGCAGGATCCAGGAACTCACTGCGCCAGTCTGTCTAAATTACGGGTTTATGCCAGATTAACATCATTTACACCACAAACCGAGCCTCTACTGCCATCTCTGACCTGCTCTTTCTTAATATTGTCGGACCTTCTTATGACCAACTTATGAAGCAGGGAAACAGCTAAAACAAGACAAAAAGCTGTCAGTGTTAACTTAAGACAATTTGGTACAATTTGTTATTTGTCAAAAAAGTTTAAATCCTTTCAACTCGTGAATTTAAACCAGAATGAAGAGTGGTGAAAAACGTAGCTGTAGCAATAATTACAGTTTATTATGAACCAAACGCCTGACTAATGAACTAAATCTGACATCACAAGTGTGGCCGACAGAAAGCAAACACTAGGAAAGGAGATTAAGATGAAACAGATAAGAACTTAAACAAAGACAGAAAATCAAAGCCCCTGTGTTCCTGTAACTATACCTTTGTCTCTACTTTAATCCCCAGAACCTGCATAAAGAGAGAGGCGAGAGCTGGTTTACTGCAGACACGCTACAGGAACGCATCGGCTCAACTGTCATGATCTCTGAGGAGTTACCACAAAAGTAATGAAACATCTTAATCCTTATAATAAAACTAGAAAGCAAGCAATACCGTTATCCACACCTAAATGTGTGTGTGTGTGTGTGTGTGTATAAATAAAAGAGAGAGAGAGAGAGAGAGAAACAGAAAGACAGACAGAGATAGAGACAGAAAGACAGAGAGAGACAGACAGACAGACAGACAGAGAGAGAGACAGACAGAGAGACAGACAGAGAGAGAGACAGAGAGAGAGACAGACAGAGAGACAGACAGAGAGAGAGAAACACAGAGAGCGACAGAAAGAGAGAGAGACAGAAATGCCCGGAACACATCAACGAGCGCTTCTGCTCACATCTACCGTTTTCTAAACACCCCAACCCCACCTCCGAGCCCTTGCTGTCTGTGTGTGTGTGTGTGTGTGTGTGTGTATAACCAGTGTGCCCCGCTTGTTGATATCAGAAACTGTGCTGATCCTGCTGCTGTGTATTTGTTTTTATTCACATTTATAAAATCCATCTTTTGCTGTAAAAACAGAATTTAAAATGATGGAAATGCCATTTCTCCAAAGGAATGTGTGTGTGTGTGTGTGTGTTCATTTTCACCTCTCTAGACCGTTCAGATACACAAAAATTACCACATTTATCAATCGTGGAGTTTTATTTTGAAATTTCTCTTTTATTTTGTTAAATTTACCAGCCTGCCTCTTCTGCTTTGGTTTGACTTCCTGCCAGAATTGAGGCAGCTCAGTCACAGCTCACGAAAAACTAGAGCTCACGCCGAAACGATTGCTTCGTGGTGCTGAAGTGACCGAGAGCGTATGTTAATAAGGGCGCCGGTTAGAAGCGCTCGTCGTTCCACAGCTCATCGTCACGCTTCCGTGTCCGGCGTGTTCCGGGCGTAAGAGAGAGAGAGCAAGGAAGAAAGAGGATGAGAAAGAGAGCATAGATGAACAGGTCGAGTTTGTTCCTTCCAAACTCGACCTGTTCATCTCGAGCCGTTGGATCAAACCGATGATAAAATCTGACATTCAGTAACCAACATGACGGGGTCGTAGGAAAATCAAGCCCCTTGTGGACTGTGTGGTGTGTTACCTTGGTATTGAAGTGTTTACTGATGGAGCGTAAGATGTCCTGATCGATGCGGTTGAGAATCTTTTCTGGTGGTGCGTTCAGGGCCACCTGTCCATAGCACAGAATTAATGTGCTTTTAACTTTCTCCACCTCAACATCGTTACGCTCCTGTGGTGGAAAAGAAAGGGAGTGAAGCCATTTTCCTCCATCCATCCCACAAAAATATTGAGATGTTTAAATGACCTTTAGCAAGTTGAAGATACTTGGTGACTTTTTGAAGGCTTCTGATTTGCTAAAGTCATCGAGCTTGGCTAAAGTTCCCTCTAAGTGGCTGTTGGCACACAAACCGACGCCCATGGCAACTCCCTGAAAACAGAAAATATGTCAATTATTTTATAAAACTCTTTAAAAACAAACAAAGTTGTATGAAGGTGCTGTACAACAAGAGTCAAGCCAACAGTGCAACAAGAAAAACAGCAATGCAACATACAGATAGTTAATAAAAAGGTAATGGAAGGAATTCAATCCAAATGATAAAATCCTGACATTAAAGCCAGTGCACACCAAACTGTACCAAAGCAACAAGGCTTGAGTTTTGTCCGCCTTTCTTACCTCTCTTTCAAGAGCATCGTTGTGTCGTGCTGTAAGGAGGACTTCCTGCAGCTGCTTTTTTACCACCTCCTTATTGAAACAATGCTGAAGAGTCACTCCGATACATCGATACAGGAAACTCTGAAGATGGGATAAACGTTAAAATCCTTTTAATAAGTACACAGTGTAGCATACCAAATGGCCAAGTTTCCCATCAAAAATGACCAGAAGCTAACATCTGGCCCGCAGGCCTCGTGTCTGACACATGTGACTTGAACATTCTTCCTCTCCTGATAATAACATTTTACTCTCTTTGACATTTAATGTGCTACTACTAGTTTACCCGTTTAATTATAGATCCACTAGGATAAATACAATAAAGTTTATCTCTCACCAAATAGAATATTTACTAAGAAATCACAATGTAACCATAGAAACACTACCCGGTATACATGTATGTGTGTGTTTATGTCCTCCTCCAGCTAGGTGTGTGTGAGTTGTGTGTTCTCCATCCCCAGTGAGTCATGGAGGATGACTGCTTATACTGAGCCAGGATCCTCTGGAGGTTTCTTCCTGTTAAAAGGGAGTTTTCCTCTCCACTGTCACTGCATGCTTGCTTAGTATGAGGATTGCTGTAAAGACTCTGACACTAGTCAGTGACTCGATGCAACCTGCTGAGTTCCTTATATAGGAAACCTTTTACTGATTGGCTTAATGAACTGACCTGTGTTGGAACGTTTACTGTGTGAAGGTCCTTGAGACGACTCTGGTCGTGATTTGGCGCTTTATAAATAAACTTGAATTGAATTGGTTATAAGTAAGACCGTATAGTCATGGATCAATACGATATGGATGAGAATACTGTGAAGATGATACAATATACTGTGATAGGAAACATCAGAAGACATTTGGAATTGTTAGGACTGAATTTACTTGTAAAACTCAGGCCTGATGCTTCTAAGACACATCCAGACTTAGGGAAAGATTGCATTGATCCGTCAGAATGGAGGCGGTAAAAACTGACGGAGAGCACGACTGAGGCTGGTATTGAATTAGGAGTAGAAAATATGAAACTAAAGAAAATGATGACAAACAGCAAGAATGTTCTTCTGTAATAAAACTGAAAACTCTGCATGTAAGCATATATTTGATCTGAAAGGTTTTCTCAACTGGGTCTGCTCTCCTTGCACAGTGCACATCCTCATAAAGTGATTAAATATCTGACAAGCATCTATAGAGTATCTGATTTGGAGAAGCGAGTCCTGCCCATCAGTAATGACACTCACCTTCTCCTCCAGGGCGTTGTTGTACGTAGAGAGGTATCTCGTTGCTTCAGCTGCCAGCTGACACACCCACTTGTCATCGTGAACTGATGCCAGGGTTTTAGACAACAGCTGGAGACAATTTCAGGCTTTAATTTTTACCAAATCAACATTTGAAATGAAAGCTGAGTCTCTGCTTCCTCCTATCTAAAAGTAAACAACCTATTATTTAAGAGGGAATGATTGTAAATGACATTTTCACTCAGTTACCTTTAGTATCTGGTCATCCCACCCCTCATCCAGGCTCTCTGCTGTTGATTCTGATAAACAACAACATCGTAAAGTCAGAGAACTTTATAAATGCAAAAACAGCCAGAAGATTCCTGCAGTTATACAGTCAAGTTAGGAACAGATGTTTCAAAAACGTAGATGTGAGGGTAATTGTTTTATTTCATTATTGTTTTGACCCAAGAACTGGTCTAATTCAGCTCTCACTAGCTAGGCCAGACTTACTTGCCAGGCATGTTGATCTAAATAAAAATAATACAACCGTCACCCAGCTGGGATCGTGTACCCACGTTTGAATTTCATGTGCCGCTCTTTATCCAGCCAACAAGCGTAAGGCCCAGTCCTCCTCAAAAAATCGTGGCTTAATATGAATAAAGTCGCACAAATGTATTTCCGTACCTTCTAGCTGCGAAAGCAAAGGAGGGATCTCCTTCTCCCAGACCTTCTCCGTGTTTGGGTGAATATTAACGCTCAGGATTTGAAGGACAGACAGCGACGGAGCTCCGTGACCTCTGCAGTTGAACGGGAACGCAGCATTGACCTAAAAGGTTTCAACACAAACCAGGAAACATTACATTTATTCAAGTAAAACTGTAGTGTTAAAAACTACAGATGAGTTAGAGTAGCACTATTAATCACCAAGTTTGCTTACCATAAGTCTGATCATGAGTGTTTGAGTAGATGGAAGGTTAACTGATGAAGACAAAAACACTAAATTAGATGGATCCCAGGTCATGTATTGTAATTCTAAATTTATTTTTAACATTTGAGTCGATTAATATAAATCTTTGTCTCTGAAACATACAACCCTGGAAAAACCTCAGTCACGGTAAAAGTCCCATTCCTAAAGATTGGATCATGGTCCATCAATCAAACAGACCTCTACATCTCTCTCCCTCCTTTGCAGAGGGCACCAACTGCATTTTCTCGGCTCAGAGCAGTAAGAGGAATTGAAGCCGGAACCAAGCTAGATGGTTTAACAGACCAAATGCCCGGTTCAGTTTGTGTTTGCAAATTTCTTTGAAGCAGTTTTTATTAATTTATTTTTTTACATCTTCTGTTTCGAGTCTGGCTCCGCTCACGTGAAATGTTTCGACTGTCGATTTTCCAGAATCGTTCAGCCCTGGTCATGACAGACGTAGCATAGCTTTCATATTTACTCAGCAGGAAACATGGCACCTAAGCGGCACAAATGCTCGAAAGTTTGATTCTACTTTACAAGAAAGGATGATAACAGGGCCACTTGCATTACTTGTAAAGTAGATATATCATCAAAGGGAGCAAACGCTATGAATATGCAAACACATTTGAGCAAAATACACAATAACTCAGAGTGGATGTCGTGTTTTTTGACCTGCTCTGAACTAGTGAATTTCAGCGCAGCAGCACCTGTTAGCTAGCCATTTATTATGCTCATACCTGCAAACTCAGAGGGGCTGAGAAAGGCAAGTAAGTAAGTTAATTTTATTTATATAGCACTTATCACAGACATAGAATCACAAAGTGCTTCACATAGATTGAAACAAAATAAAACAAAGCCATAAAATCATAAATAGATAAACATCTCTCAAGACAGAATTAGATTAACATCAGAAAAAAAAGTCATAAAATTATAAATGATCATAAACAGATGAAAGATTAAAAAATTTGAGTTAAAAATAAGAAAATTAGATTTTTTGTTAAAAGCAGCTTTAAATAAAAGGGTCTTCAGCTGTTTTTTTAAAGGAGACATAACATGAAAAACCCACTTTTTTATCCATTAACACGGTGTGTTTCACATTTTAAGTGTCTAAGTGAGCAAAAAGGCTTATATTATTCACTGGAGTTGCTATTTAGATATTTAATAATTAAGTTTTGGGCATATTTGTCCACCCGTTCAGTTTTTCAAATTATCTATTACATCAGTAATTTATTTCGTCAGGATAACTACCAAATATGGTAATGGCCCTCAGCTAAACACAGAGCCAATCCGCCATTTTTTCTTCTTGCTAAGATTTTATGTAGTCCTATTGGAAAAATGCAGAATGTCTGGTTATTTTAGCCACACACAGCTCAAAACTGTTCCTCGTTTTAAGGAAGGGTGGTGTGGCAGTATTTAAACCCAGGAGCTGATGACACTACTGCTAAAAAAAACAGAAGAAAAAGTAGTGTGTTTGTTTGTTTGTTTGTGTTTGTGTTTGTGTGTGTGCGCACGCGGTTCGTTCGTGTCTCCAGGCTAGTAAGTACTGAGGGCTTCATCTATCTAAAATTAGTCATTTCCATCTGAATGTGGCAGCAACGGGACACAGCAGCAGAGCGGTAAGCTTCATATCACTCTAAAATGTCGACAAACTTTACTTTAGATTTACGGGCATTAGCAGCACTAAAACGTTAGCATCCGGCTTGCTATCGCTAGCACAGTATGCTAGTAAAGTTAGCACCCAGATTAATGTGGATTTGGCTGATTTTCGTGGAATAAAACGTGATTTCTGATCAACGCCTTCTTTTACACCAGATGTACATCCACTGATTGTAGCAGCAGAGAGCCTGTGTGTTATTTTACGTGAGTGTGATGTAATCTTAGCATCCAGTAAATAAAGTCCCAGTAAATAAAGTCCCATATCAGCTAAAATGCAGCGTGACAAAGTCGTTAAAGTGCGTCAACACAGTGGATTTAATAGTTTTAAAGAACAATCTCTGAGTGAAGTGAGGTTAGTTTTTTGTCTCACTGCAGATATAAAAACTAACTCTGCATCAGTCAGACGCAGCAAAGCTCACCGTCTGTATGAGCGTGAGCGTCGGAAAGCTGATAAAATCGGCTGTAAAATATTTAAAACAAAAGTAAAAATGTTCCTTTGCTTTTTAGAGTCAACATCCAGAAGGCTGGAGCCGTGTTTCACTGACAGGCTGTCAGACTAAAGCCCTGATGAGCTCAGCTGGGACAAACTGGTCTGATGTTTAGGTAAGTGAAGATCTGCTTCTCCAAGTCCTTGAGATGCTAGTAAAAAATAATTTAGCCAGCTTGCTAATGTTACTTTTCTTCTCCTCTAAGGAACACAGAACGTTCAGATGTTGGAGCTTCACGTCACCTACTGAGTAAACGGTAGCTGGACCAGACCAAAGTGAGTGATGACACACTTCAGCCACCCTCATCATTAAGAACACCTCACCCCCTGAATCCCTCCGTCTGATGACAGCAGAGTGATTTATTTGATGTTTTACTTGTTTAGTCTGTTTAGAAATTATTGAATTACATTATTTTCTGTAAACAACCATCTGATCTGGATGTGCGCAGAATAACTTTCCCCAAGTTCAGCAGCAGCTGGCCTACAAAAACAGCTGCAGCATGTAGTAAGTCTGTCTGCACTGCTCTCTAATGAGCTTCCTTTCATAAGGAATCATTTGTATAATTTTAGTGTCACTATTTTATTACATTTGTAAGAATATGAAGTCCCTGCAGCAAAGTGAACTTGTGAACAAACACAAACGTGACTATAAACATGAAAGCTAAAGAAACAACTTTCCTAAAGCTGCTTGTAAACAAAATATGTCATTAAAGTTACTGTCTATCATTGCAGAATATGGCGATGACATCATGGAACTGGTCTTTGGAAAAGTTTTCCCTGAACCAACTCCGTTTCTAGATGAGGTAGAGAAGATCTGCATCTCACCAACCCTCTGGCCTCAGTATTCAGACAACGGAGGTCTCCCACTGTTATCCAGGACCAGTTTGAAGCCCACATACTTCCCCTCCCTCATCATCAGGAAACATCAATCCGTATCCTGAGGACAACCGAAGACGGCAGGAGGACAGGAACTCTGAGACCTAGACACCACAGCACCGGGACACAAAGCACCTGTGTGCACAACGCCTGTTTAACTACTAAAGCCTGTTTATTATATTGTTCTACTTATTTGCTGTGAGGTTAATACTTAGAAAATTTGTATATTAATGTAAACAATTTAAAAAATCACTGATTGTATGTTTTATTTTAGATGTAATGGTCCAAACTCAGCCTTGTAGACATTTATTGCATCCTGTAGGTAAATACACAGAACAGGCTCAGATCCAGGATGACCCAGCATACTCTTCTTCCATTCTGGCTGTTAGGGATTGTATCAATAACTCAATGCCTACTGATGTTTTCACCTAACGGTATTTATTTAGAATGCAGGTAAGATTTAACTATATTTGTTAGCAAAGCAGACTGATCTTGGGAATTTCACTGCAGCACTGATGTCCACCTCTGTGTACACATTAGAGAGAATTACCACTTTACAGCTAAACACATTTAATAAAGATATAGGCTACGCATTGCAGACAATAGAAACAAAGTTCTAAGCATTAGAATTATAATGATCACATTAAAGAACATTTGGAGGAATGTTCTTTATTTTTGACTAGAATCTCAAATCTTTAAATTAAAATGTAACTGCTTTTTATCCATTTTCAGCCATTAAGACACCCAATATAAAATAAGACTACTTATAAAATTATTTATAATTATATGTCTGTATATATATAGATAGAGATCTTAATAAAATATATTCTTTTAATGGTGTTTTAATGAGCTGTATCATTTTTTAAAACATTTTTTATAGAAATAAATAAGCAAGCAGCATTCCTTGTGTGTGTGTATGTACAGTCTATGGCCGTGACGGATGTGCGTGTGTGTATGTGTGTGTGTGTGTGTGTGTGCGCGCGCGCCTGCTCGCTTGTCCCTCCGTCGGCAGTGACGGGTGTGTGTGAGTGACTACAGACAAATGCATGAGAGAGTTAGCAGCCTTGAAACAGCTTGATGAACTACTCTCCCCACATGTTTTAAAAATGCTAATATGCTATGCTAAATCTGCTATGCTAAATAATGATTTCTCTATAGAACTACAAAGTCCAACTGGGGGAGGAGTTTACAGCTCCTCCTCCAGTTTAAAGAGACAGTACCCAAAAACGGCTCATTCTCAAGACTCTCCTCAGAACAGGGGTAGATGAGGGTCTGTAGAGCAACAATAATGAGGAAATCAGACCAAAGAACTGCAGTTCCACTGTATTTAGACCCCAACTGAAGGATTTAGATGTAAAAAGGAATAACTTAAAAGCATGTTATGTCTCCTTTAAAGTGTCCAGACTGTCAACGCTGCGTAAGGATAAAGGAAGATCGTTCCAAAGTCGGGGTGCAACAGTCTGGAAGGAGTGATCACCTCGACTTTTATATCTGGTCTTTGGAACTTCTAGAAGGTTCTGGAGGGTGGACCTGAGGGCTCGGGTATATAAGGCTTAATATATAAGGCTTTAACAGTTCAGTTATATAGGGAGGAGCTTGAACATGTAGAGCCCTGAAAGTTCTAGTCAGGATTCTAAAATGAACTATAAAGTTAACGGGTAACCAGTGGAGAGACATCAGAACAGGAGTGATGTGTGCTCTTCTGTTTGCTCCAGTTAGGAGCCTCGCTGCAGAGTTCTGGACCAACTGAAGGCGGTCAAGGGCTTTTTTGTTAAAACGTGTAAAAAGTGTGTTACAGTAATCTAGACGGGAGGAGATAAATGCATGGAGAACAATTTCAGGTTCATGTTTTGACACAAACCTTCACAGCTTGGAGATATTTCTTAAATGATAAAAACAGTTTTGGACCAACGTTTTTGGGTGACCTTCAAGAGACATCGGTTAGTCAAAAACAACACCCAAATTTCTTAAGTTCGTCTTGACGGCAGAGGATAAATGACCACGTTTTAGACCAATCAGGGGAACCATGCTCTCAGGGGCAATGATCAGACATTCAGTCTTTTAGAGTTTAACTGAAGGAAGTTATCTTCTAGCCAGGTGGGTGTATTGTGTTTTCCTAGAGCATTTTTTAGCCGTAATGATTGAAATGGCTTTCACAGAGATGGCCACCAGTAACTTAAATGTTTTGTCAAAAAAAAATAAATAAGTAAATAAATAAAATAAAAAACTGAATGATTTTACATGTATGTCACCCACCTTCCTGTTTAAAGTCGATGTTGAAGCTGGGCTCCTGGTTACTTTTCTTCTTGTTGCCCAGCACGATGAGACTCTTACAGAGAGGCGTGGTGGCGTTGCTGTACTGTACAGGAGTCAGGTAGTACAACAGCTTGGGCCAAAGCACCTTCACACAGGAAACAGTCACTTTAAATACCTCAACATTCATCCATTATGAGATCACTTTTATACACAGGAAGACTTTTACATCCGCCAGTCGTCCAACGGTGGTGGTGAGGAGGTGGAGGGTGTTGTCACACATCGTCCTCAGTGCTTCATTTGTCACCTCCTCTGGATCCATGGGCCTCTGGCCCCTCTGATGACACAGCACACATTTGGCTGTATTATGACCAACAGGCGAAACTTCATAAAAAATTACTCAAAAAAAGAAAAAAATTTCTGCAAACATGACGAAACTTTTTAATTTTAGCAACTGAATAAAAAAGATCAATAAGTGAATTTTTCCTAGAACATCGTTTTTGTTCTTAGAGCCTCTGGATTGCACATGAAACTTTGTTGGGGCTCAAAATTGCCCAGGAGCCCTGACAAATGACCAAACACAACCCGGTAAAGGAAAGACTGGTAAAACCCACCCACTCACTCGACCTGGACATGAATATTAATGAGCTGAGTGCTGACTGGTACGATGGCTCCATGATGCAACCTGCAGCTAGGAACTCTACAGCTATGTACAGTATCCGGATAACTCAATATGCAAGCTGCGGATCTATCTGGAATTCAGTCAAAGTCTGGATATTCCCAGTAGTACTGGGAGTGTTACATGTGTGCTCAGATATTCTTCTTTGTTTATTTCCTTTCATCCAACAAGAATTTTAATGCCCATTAGCCTCATTTAGCTCATAGCTACATTGGTTGCGTTTGTTGGGTGTCAATCATCTGCCCCCACCCTCAGAGCCCCGCTCTCAGCTCCGTTTTTGTATGTTCCAGGAGTGATGATAACTAATTTGCCAATGAAAGCAGATTAGTGAGGGCACAGAGCCTTTGTTTTGGTATCTGGATTTAGAAGTCATGCCTTTATGAGATGATTAGGGAGGCTTCTGAGATTTCTTTATGCTAGATGACTTCGTGCAAAGACCAGCAGTTCTCAGTCCAGGTCCTGAAGGGCCGGCATCCAGCCTGTTTTCATTTTAACCCTATTTAGATGTACCTGAATTCAATCAGCAGGAAATAAACAGGCTTCAGCAGAGCTTGATGTGCTGCTGCACAGACGATTGAACCACTGAGTCAAGTGTGTTGCAACCCACTAAACTGTGTACACCGTCCTTCCAGGACCTGGACTGAGAACTGCTGGTCTAGACCATAGAACTATTATAGCTTAAAAAAGCTGTGTGTTGGAGCAGGCGGAGAGAGACGAGGGCTCATCACACCTCTGTTCTCGGTTAGCTGTTCGGAGCTGGGGGCTAGGAGTAGGAGCTGGTCTTCAGGTTGGGGTCTGAGGTGGTGTGTCGCTTTGTTCATCATTACCCCAGCAGAACGGGGCTAGCTCTGGTGTCCGGGGATGGTTGTGCCCTCTGTGCAGAAGTACTGGGACCGGAGTGAGTAGGGTGTGTATGGGGAGCGTGAGTACGTACATTCTTGTAAGTCTTTAGGTTGTATGTGTTTGTGTGAGCATGAGGGTGGGAGTGTGTGACTGTGTTTGTGTGTGAATGTTTCTGTCAGGTGGGGTCTTGGACTCTTCGCCTCTCCTGGGACATCTTGTGGTGCTGCAACATCTTCGCCTGCCCTCCCCACAGCCACTTTTTCTGCCGGTGGGTGGTGCCTCGGTCTGCCTGCACAGCTGCAACACCCGTGTCGGGGGTGGGAAGTTTTTGGGATCTATCGGGTCGCTCCCAGTGGCCGCCTGGTGGGGTCTGGACCGCTGGGCTCTGTCGGGTCCTCGGCGGGGTTAGTCGCCCTTTGGTCCCGGACCGCGGTGTTCCGAGCTTGGCCATTTCAGGGCGGGCGGCTGTGCGCGGGCCTGGGGGCTTGCCCTTGTTATGACCCGCACTTGTATAACGCCTTTCAGGAGGACTTCAAAGCGCTTTACACTACAGTGCATCATTCATCCATTCACACTGATGGTGATGAGCTACGATGTAGCCACAGCTGCCCTGGGGCGCATCTCCCAGGGCTCTGGCGGCTGCTGGTTGTGACCCCCAGGGTAATCAATCATCATTTATTGGTTATTTTTGTGAAGCCTCCTCCCTCACCTCTTCCTTCTCTCTCCGTCCCTTTCCCTTTCTCCTGCGGACCCCAGGAAGAATAGTTGTTACCATGGTAACAACTACCGGGGATCCTGACTAAATAAATAAATCTTTCACTTCTGTCTCCGTTGGGATTTTAAACAACCAAAAATATTTCTAATAAAGTTTTGGTATCAGGCGTGGCATTACAGCAGAAGCTATAAGGCTCCATCTGTGAGAATAAAATTGGAAGTCTTGTCTTCGGCATTCAGGCATCAATTTTGACTGCTTACCAGCTGGACAGGAGACGGTAAAATATATATATATAAGCTGTTTTTAATAGAATTTCTGTCTCGTTTCTGCTCATTTTTAGAGATTTTGTTTCTCTTTCTTTCTCTCTCTTTCTTAAGCCACTTAACCCTGACAATTAATCCTAAACTCGATGGATGAACTACTGCAGTAGTGACACAAAAACATGACTTTCAGATAAGATTAATCTCTTTTAGACAATTCTCATGTTGTAGTGGTCTAGTTCAAGTACTGAACAGAAAATTAATACATGATGAAAGGGTTTTAATAGGAATGCAAGAAAATATCGATATGGCAACATGTTTTCCTGCAATATTATTTGATATTCAAAAGCCGTGCATCTAATTTCAGAAGAATTCACATGCACACATTTGTGTATTTTTTTTTTCTTTTGGTAAAATTCAAACGCCGACCGCTAGGTGGCAGCAGTGTGCAGTGGGTTTTGTTTCCACCACTGAAATGTAAATCCCTCTCTTATGGTTCGGATACCTCATGTTAAACATGTGACGTATCATTCTGGACTGTTTATTGAATTTTCCTAATTTCAGTATAAAAAAAAATTCGCCAATATTATCTGGCTGAATCTATCGCAATATATTGCATCGTCTCTCCCGTATCGTGATACGTATCGCATTGCCATATTTTTACAATACACATCCCTAGGTTTAAGTAAAAGCATGACTTACCTGGTAAGTGTCTGGTAAAGCACAGTTTTGAACTATGAATCTAACCAGCAAGTCTCCTCCATCCAGTTCCAGGTAACCATGATGAGCCATGGCACTGATTACTTGAACCACGCGCTTCTTCACCTAGGACCCCAAAATATCACCATCAGATAAAAAATAAATCCTAACAGATTACACGCTAAGGAGCAGCTAAGAAATTCAACCCGTCTTTACCTTGTTGCTGTGGTCTGCCATTGGCTGTCTAATGTTCGCCAGTATTAGAAGCTTTTTTCTCTCCATTGTAGAAGCTGCAGCATATATAAATATATTAAAATGGAAATGTCTAATAATGCTAAATAAAATACTCAGTCACTATTTAATGCCTGTGGAATAATTCATAACTATGGAACATTGTATTTCCTCACTGGAGGAGTTGATGAGGTGACGAAGAACAGCCAGGGAGCCCATCTTGCTTCTTTCATGGCTGTTTTCCAACTTCTGAAGAACAGACATAACCAGTCGATCTGGGAAAGAGTTGGCTGAAGGGAGAAGAGTGGAAAAAAACAAGAAAAGAACATTTGAGATCCTGAAATTAGCATGCATTATAACAGTCAATCACAAGATCTAAACAAAAAAAGGAAAAATAAAGCGGGCAACAGTACTTTCACAGTTAACATGATTATCCTGAGGAGGAGACAGAGTTTAACACAGTAGTGATGTCATCAGTGTGATCTTATTACTGCACATGTGACCAACACGACTACAGCAGCTTGTTGGACAGAACTCTAATCTGGACAACACACAACAGATGAATAAATGGGTACCAAGCAAACTGAAGCAGCGCAGGACCTCGTTGTGGTTCTTGACAGTTGGTGGGTCGCCGTAATCAACAGGGGCAGAAACCTGCAGCAGAGAGACGAAAACTTTATCTACCGGTGCTAGTAGATCTAACAGGAAATCAATCCAAACAATTCAGTAAAAAGAACGATCGTAACCCATTCAAACGACACATTTTACATTTGGAGAGACAACGATCTTAAAACTCATCTAAGTAGCTCTTCTTTGTATGAAATTGTTGCAACATCAAGAATTGTGTAACGCTGCGGCTAAGTCACGACAGTAAATTGACCACTTCATGTAAAACTGCTGGAGCCGCGTCCTTAAGTGTACCTGCTGGTGCAGCACAAAGAGAAGTCCTTCCAGCTGAGTCTCCAGCACTCTGCTGCCCATGTTGACAGACGCATCCAGAACTAGGCACAAGCTCTAGTTACACAAAACAACATAAAGAGAGAGAACCAAGTCCAGTGTGGGGTTTCATTTGACATTTTCAAATCGGAAGCATGACTCAAGGAGGAGGAGTTAAAGACCATCAAACAGCGCACACAGACTGGTTAGTTTGTGCCCACCTTGCTAACGATGTAGTGCTCGTTGTTTTTCTTGTACAGAGACATGATGGCAGGAATGATTCTGGGGATCTGCTCTTCCAGCTTGTCACGGGGCATCAGATGACACATGGAGCCAACTGCCTCGGCCACTGTCAGCCTCAGCTGGAGCAGACAGGAAGACAGGCGGGATATGAGGTGACAGACGTGACAGGCTGAGTGACGAGCTGCAGGTTTGCTGCCTGCAACTTCAACTCTGACCAGAATCACACCAAAAATTCTGTGATGCCCCGGACAATCGATGGAGCTCATGGGAACAAAGGAAGAGAGCTGGGCTTAGCCTCACTTTTACCTGTTCAGGTAAAGTTCTAAAGTAAAACTAACCGCATCCGAATGAGTGTTCTTCATTTTAGACCTTCTAATTGAACTATTTTCCATGAGGCGATGATTCTAATATTGTATGTATTACATTGCTATTTGCATGCTGTTGCTATCCCACCGCCCCACGCTGGCTCAGGATTCCCGTAAAGGGCCTCGGAGTCGGAGCAGCAGCACGTTGGTGGAAACCTTACGACTGCCTGGTCTCGGCTAAAGATCCAGACCCGGGTTAGTGGGAAAACCATAATCCTTTACTACTGACTAAACATGACTCAGCAGAATACGTGTGCATTTAGTCTGATCTTGCTTAACCCACAGCACCGACGCAGAGTGACTCCACCTTTGACTCCCTGCTCTGCAACCAGTGATTGAAGAGGATGTCAAAAGCCATGTAGATCTCGTTAGAGAAGGTGTCTTTTCTGACAGTGGGGTCCGGAGCTTTGTCCAGGTTAGCCAGGTACTCCAAAATGCTGTCGCTGAAATGGCACAGAGCTGCAGGAAGAAAACGAAGCCAAGAAACCAGATGAGGAAAAGGAAAAACGCACCGACTCATCAAAAGAACAGAGAGAGTTGCATTTTGTCTGACAGAACCCTTGAACTGAAATGAGGTGGTCTTAGAATAACAGCAGGGGGACAGAAATGTCAGACAAACAAACATGAGGTTCTCACCAGATGAGAAGACCCACTTCATGTTGTCCTGTTTGGCCAGGCCCAGCATTGGCAGCATGGTGCCCAGAATAGCACTCAGAAACGGCACCATCCCATAAACTAGAGAACAATGAAAGCACTTTACTATCTCAACTGCCTCCTAAAATCAGGAAAACATGATCAGCATTAAAGAGTTATATCAGAAAATCAGTTTAAGCAACGATGCGAACATTTAATACTGAAGTGATTCGAAGTGAAACAACGTCGGGAGCAAAAACTCTGAGGTTTTGATCGTGTGTCCAGCGGGAATGTTGGGATAAACACAGCTCAGAGTTGTTTCTGACAAGCGAGGTCTAAGAATGGTTCACTCCGAGACTAATCAGCTGTTTGCATTCACCCGTAACCATTTAAAACATTAAAATACTCATGGGTCTACACCAAGCCCCCACAATGCGGCTCAAAAATTGAGTCCAACCCGGAAGTACCAAAAATTGCAGTTCCACCCTCATCCGCTGGGGGCTGGTATCAGAAGCGAGCAAATCCTCATTGACTGCCATGTTAAAAATACCAGTTTTACAGCAGAAATAAACATGTTTACAGCCTGGTTCCAACACATGTTTTTGGTTTAAATGATCTAGTTTAAGCTGGGCGTACACTGTGCGACTTTTTCACTCGCAGCGTTCAGCTTCAGCTCAAACTGTACGACTTCCTCGCAGAGCAGATCTCACGAGTCGTGTGCTCACACTGTACGACCCAGTTCTCGCATGCGACCTGACTGCTCACACTGTACGTCTGGTAGCAACACGTCGGCCCTAAAAATGTGCTAAAAATAGCAGTTTTTACTCAACACGTCAGACTTTTTTGTCTTGCCTGTTGTCCTTCAGGAGTGCTGCAGGAGGACACACAGGGATTTATGGGAGTTGGATGAGGAAAACGAAATAAAGAAAGTGAATCTGTGTTTTGTGATCAGTTTAATTTGACATGAACACGACAAACACGCTTTCTTGACAATCTTTGTGAGTAAAAAAATGTGTAGAAACAAAAACGAACAGCGTGTGTTATTAGGGAAATAGCGAGCGACCGGCCGGCGTTGATGCAGGATTGCGCGCGCATGCGCCGTGAGCGGTTCTGATACTTTTTGGATCGCAGCTGCTCGCAGCGCCGCTTCAACAGTGCGATACCCTCACGAGGGACGAGCGAAATATTAAACACACCAGAAGTCCCTGCGACCTCACGACTGCTGATCGGCGGCTGGTCACGTGGTGTTAATCGCCTCTCGTAACCCCCTGTACACTACACGACCGCTCGGCGCAAAACTCGCCCCGATGTTGTGGCTTCTCGCACGACTGGAAAATCGGCTCAAAAAAGTGAAAAAGTCGCACAGTGTACGCCCGGCTTTACACTCATGACAACTCTGAGGGGGGTAAATTTTTTCTCACTCTTCTGTTTAAGTGTATCGATTCAATTCAATTCAATTTTATTTATATAGCGCCAAATCACGACAAGAGTCGTCTCAAGGCACTTCACATAATAAACATTCCAATTCACAGTTCATTAAGCCAATCAGAAAGAATGTTTCCTATATATTAAAAGCCTAAAATTCTGTATAATTAATGAGTATCAGACCCACGAGACCACAGAGCTAGCTCCGTGGAAAGGCTTCAGTAGAGCCTCGGTCTGGCTTGGAAACTGTTCCGGGATTTTGAGTCTCTGTGTTTGTGTATTCTTTTTGGATATTATTTGTGCAATTGTTGGACAAAATGACTTGCTGTGGCATTAATTGCACTAATAGAGTGTCCAAGGAGTCTCCACTTCATTTTTTTCGGTAAGTAAAATTATATTTATGTATTTTAGGTCACTGCCGAGCTGAGCTTAGATTTTAACATGTACTGTTTAACCATGAAATTTAAATGCAATAGGGTAAAACCCAGTGCATTTAACATAATGCTGCACTTTAGAAAATGGGTTGAAATACAACATGTTGGTGGAGCTGGGTTCTGACTATCGGCTTGTGGAGCTCTCGGGAGACCGATGTTTTCCACCCGGTTCTCCCCTCCCCGCAGCTCGGTGCATCTCTGTCTGATCGCGGCTTCTGTGCGCTGCGCGGGCTGTCGGCTTGTGGAGCTCTGGGATGGAAACCTTTCCACCCGGTTCTCCTGAGCGGCAGCTCTGCGCATCTGAGATCGCAGCGGCACTTGTCTGCTGTGCAGCTGCCGGCTTGTGGAGATCTCGGAGACCTCTGTGTTCCACCCGGTTTTACCCAGCAGTCAGCCCGGCGTATCTCTGACTCAGAAGCTCTGGTGTTGTGCACAGTTAACTCCGGTTGTAGCTAGGTTGCTACCTCCGTTAGCTTAACTCCCACCTAAGCGTTAGCTTGTAGCTAGTTCGACCGGGTGTCGTCAGTTGATCCCAGCCTTACAGCCCCACCCTCAGCTCCACCTCTTTTCCCTTTTACGGAATTGTCTGGGCTTGACGGAACCTGTGACACGGTCAAAATGGCGGTGGTGGCCACCTCCCATCTTAGCCCAAAAACTTATTACTGGAGCCTATGGAAATGAACTGTCCAATATATATGTCGATGGTCTACACCTGAGACCTCCTTTAAAGTTGTTGTGTTTATCTGGTCATGGAAACTCAGCGGGCTGTCAATGATTTATCCTCCAGGTTTAAGACCCGCTGGGCTCGAAAAGCTGCTCCTGAGCAGGTTAAACCGGTTCTGGACAGTCACTAAACCACCTCAAACTTAACGTGCAACTTCCCCTTCGGTGCATGTCGGATCTTTTGCTTGTAAGGGGAAGCAGAGTCTCACCATTGGAGTCAGACAGGTTGGCGAGTGTTTGGACCACAAAGAAGTGAGGAAGGACCCCCGGCTGGAACTTGCTCAGGATCTCCTCCATGATGTCGTTGATGTGTTTGTATCCAATGGCAACCAGGATGTTACTGGCTGCCTGCTGCCATTCAGAGATAACCTCCTGTTTCAAACATGACAGAAAGTTGTGTTTATTATGGCCAAAAGAGCCACACCACTGCACCATTACATGGATCAGCTGACCTTTGACCGGGTCATTTCCTCTGAGGCCAGGGAGATGAGGCTCTTTATTCTGGGAACATTGAGCTCCTCTATCCTGCAGCCGACAACCAGCTCGATGGTCTGGAGGATCACAACTCTGTGGCTCACGACCAACTGCAGAGGAGCAGCAGAATGATGAGGAAGACTAAAATCATGTCAGCTTTCAAATGTGTAAACGTAGGGGGTTTGTTGTTGGGTCTCAAATCAATAAAATCACCAGCTGGTCACATAAACGTTTTATCATGTTGGTGATGTAATTAATTCTAGTTTATTTTATTTATAATTCAGTGAAAACAGCCCATTTGATGACTCCAAGAACATGTCAGAAACCCTGAGACGTGGTAGAACAGAGAGGACTTCTTCTGTTTCCTGAGACCTGTCTTCAGAGTGATGAAGAGAGGAAGCGAAAGAGAGATGAAGTGGTGAAAAGTGTGATCAGATGCTTTATTGGCTCACGGGATAATTCACGTTGGACTGAAACAGGAAATCAAGACTCAGATTTTAAATACATCATCTCATTTTAGTCATTTGAGTCAGAAATAAAAAGTGTTTTAAAGAAACTGGTTTAGTCCAGAAAATTATTGCTGGATTAATCTCATACTTGTGACCTGAGTTCTAGTTTCCACGGTAACGGGCATCGCCCGACCCTGCTGCTGTATGACACAAACTTTCATTTCCTCATTCACGCTGTGCTGCATTCATGAACTCATGCCAAAGCTGATCAACAAAAATTCACATAGTTAATGCTGATTAGTCATTAGTTCCCTAAAGGTGAGTGACTTCCACATGACCAGTCGCAACACGAGGATCCGAACAGCAAAAGGGAACAGAGGTGTGTTTCTGAGAAAGTTTGAAACAAATGCTTATTACGCCGAGGACAATGAAAACAGAAAAACCAGCATGAATGAGCGAAAACTTGCCTCAGTAAATGTGGGTCCATGAGAAAATGCTAAAATGAAACACTGGTCAGCTGTTCCATGAACAAAAACACCTGAAGCTTTGTTTGCTTTTATTAAAAGAGTTTTCTCAAACAGAGAAAAGAACTTAACTTTAGGTTTCGAATGAAAGGCAGTCAAATTTCTGTTGTTGTTGTTGTAGGTCCTCCTGAAGCGCGTGCCATCTAAAAGCTTTTCTCTGTTTAAATGGAGCTTGTTGGATCCAGCATCAGTACTACTGGAGTTTGTGAGAATCCTAGTGAGACTGTCTCGTTTTGTTGGGCAGACAGCAGCTCTGAACTTAAACGTTACCAACTAAACCCTTAAATACGCCTCCAACCCCAACTCCCCATCACGCTGCAGAGCAAGTCTGAATAAGGACAACACAGCTTTTAAAGTCATTCCTCCAGCGTTACCAACAGGAATGTTATAATAATTACTTTCTTCCACAGAAACTACTGCTGACCAGTACCATTTTGCATTTTATTGCCGTGTAAACCAGCTTCTGACCTAACCTGACCCATGACCTGGTGCACAAGAATACCGATAACAAAAACCTGATGGATAAATGAGGAGATCTGATTAAGTTTGAGGTATCTGGAGGGTTTTACCTTTGGGTGCTGCAGGAGATAATCCTGGCACATGGCCAAGACCAGGTCTGGCTGCTGTTTTCCCAAAGTCAACATGGATTTTCGGACCTGATCCTGGACCTCGGAGTCTTTGTCGTTGGCTGCATCCAGCAGAGCCAGCGTCACCTCTAGAGAGCAGATGCATATTTGATTTTAAACATGACATGAGCAGTAAACCCTAAAGACAATCCGTAACTCACGCTCTACATCAGTGTCGTCCATGGCCATTTCCTGTTGAGTTGTGTGGTATTCAGGCAGACCTGGAGGATGACCATGAATCAAACAGACATTTTTTCTATTCTGTGGGCTGATAGTTTGAGAGTTCTGCCTTTAAAAAGCTAGTTTGGTTTGTTTTTCTGAATATTATCAATTAATTCTCTAAAATTGTGCCTACAATAAACATTTGTTGGTTGATGTAAATCAGTGCTCAGCAACAGCGAAGCATCAAATATCACCCATCATCACTGGGAAACGACCAAAAACCATCGTTACGCTCTTCATGTGCAGTGGAAGGGTCAGTCACTGGTGTCATCCCCAGTTTCACCCAACTTCAGTTCAATATCCTTCAACTCAAGAAAGCTAACTGGTTCCGTCGTTTAATCATCTTCTGAGTCGAAAAATAAACATGACATTCAGAACAAAAGTCACTCTCCGGCGCCAACCAGCTAAATCAGGCGGACGGCGGCTCTTAGAGGCCAAATTAATGTCATATAACGAGGTTTTCACCTGATGGCGAAGAAACGGAGCCCAAAACACGTTAGCACGCTAAGCTAGCAGCAGCTGCTACGGAAGAGCCGCTAACCTCCACAGAGAAGAGCTAACGAGGCTAATGATTCACTCACCTGCTCACACAGAGGGTCCGCCTAGTGATACACGTCCCGACACGGGCTCGGTTCTTCTGCGGAGTTGCCAAACGGACACAACGGGTGTGTGACACGGTGTCCGCAGGTGTAAACCTGGTGTAAACACGCAAAGTCACGTGCATCTTGTCAGCAGGAAAGCATCAGACTAGCAGGGGGCGTGGCCTCCCAGAGCAGCAGCTGCTGCTGCACATCTGCAGCTGTTTAAGTCACCTGTTTGACTTCTCCGCAGGTGTGTCAGACTCGACTTTATGAACAAATATAGTATTTTGCAGAAGAACCATCAGGCGGTTTTTGTTATTCTAGGGTCAAAGAGGAAGATCACCCAACCTTAACCTGCAAGTCTTACCTGTCCGTTTGTTTTACATTTAACTCATTTAAACTAGTTTTGGTAACAACTTGTTTATAAAGTCTTTATTCACTTGATCTCTAGCTCTAAAAGTTTAGGTTTACAGCTTACAGCTAAATAAATACCTTTTTTTTCATTAAAAAAGATGAAAATCATTTTTGATCAACATAGTTAAACTATTTAGATGGATATCACATGAATGAAATAAAAAGATATGTTTTTCAAAAATGATATAAAAACGGTGTTATTTATTTTTGTAAACTTTGACTTCATTCAGTCCCAAGTGAATAAAAACTTGTGCTTGTTGCAGCTTCAGGAAGACTCCAGTCTTCCTGTGGCTCATGTGCTCCTTAACCAGCTGCACCGTGGAGCTCTTGTCAAACATTCTAGATGTTTTATTTCTTACATATAATTTTATTTCTGTATTTAGCATTTCATTTTAAAGTCTGCAGTTTGAACGTTGCCACGTTGAGTTGAAATTTTGATGAATGTTTTTGCAGTTCTCCTGCACCAAAAAAACAACGAATTGCTTCTGTGTCTGAAATGTGCTTTATTAATAAAATAAAAGACTGTTAGAGCGAGTTCCCCTGCTGCCAAATTGACACAGTGTTTTATTATGAAGGAAGTAGCTACCTGGGTTTAACACTGACTCATACCACCATTGTGTTTGGTTTATCATTGTTACATAAATACAATTGTAATTGTGTTTTTAGCTAAATAATAAAAGATAAACGATGTTTGAGTGGGTTCTGATGTTGCTAATGCCACACGTGAGTTTGATTTTGAAATAATTTTTAAAAAGTGTTTTTATTATGTAAATTTTGCAATTTTATTTTAAAAAATGTTCCTCTTCTCCTCCTTCTTTTCCTTAATAATAATAATAATAATAATAATAATAATAATAATAATAATAACAATAATAATAATAATAATTATTATTATTATTATTGTTGTTATATTTTAGATAAGATTAAAACAAATATTAGGAAACATTTTTCTGATTCTTTAAGATAAGAAGACCAAAATGTTCTTTTCTAAAGGTTTGGAACACTGAAGAACTTGTGTGTGTGTGCGTGTGCGTGTGCGTGTGCGTGTGTGCGTGTGCGTGCGTGTGTGTGTGTGTGTGTGTGTGTGTGTGTGTGTGTGTGTGTGTGTGTGTGTGTGTGTGTGTGTGTGTGTGTGTGTGTGTGTGTGTGTGTGTGTGTGTGTGTCTGCTCTGTCTTCTCCATCCCCAGTGAGTCGTGGTGGATGGCTGCTTATACTGAGCCAGGATCCTCTGGAGGTTTCTTCCTGTTAAAAGGGAGTTTTCCTCTCCACTGTCGCTGCATGCTTGCTTAGTATGAGGATTGCTGTAAAGACTCTTGACACTAGTCAGTGACTTGATGCAACCTGCTGGGTTCCTTATAACTTTTTACTGATTGGCTTAATGACCTGACCTGTATTGGAATGTTTACTGTGTGAAGGTCCTTGAGACGACTCTGGTCGTGGTTTGGTGCTTTATAAATAAACTGAATTTGAACTGAATGAAATTTCTGAGGAAGTTCAGTGTGAATGCTTCTTAAGACATGTGCCTAAAACCAACGTTATAGCTAAATGTTATACATCCAAACTATCAAAAGGTCATTGCTCCAGAAATCTGAGTACATTTTAAATACAGTTTGACAGTTTCTCAGGAAGAGTACTCCTAATAAAAATGAAGAGAAGTTTAGAGTGCTGGTGTGTAAGGAGAAGGGATGGCACCTGGCATTTAAAATAACACTGGTAGGGAACAGAAAGTAACTGCTGTTTTGCATAATTTTACAGGATTTGGGATGCAAAGCTCTTTTCAATTCTGATACTCTGAGTAAAACTTTAAGGTGACCTTATCAGCATATTTTCCTTCTTGGTGTGATAAGCCTGATTATTTTTGTCAGTTTAAACCAATAAAAAAAATTAGATTTTCCATTTATGATTTTACTGTTTCCCAGAGCGAGCTAAAACATAAATAAAGTGAGTAAAAAAATAAAATACATGACACACCATTTTACAAGTTTACCAGACTGGAACATGTTAATTAAAGGATGATGAAGCCATTTACAGTGTTGATTAAAAACAGTGCAGTGCAAAATCACAGGTAAACTCAGGGAATCTGGAGGCTTTCTTCACACAAAATCTGCAAAGTGATACTCACTTGTGCTGTGAAAATATATCACGTGGTATGAACACATAACTTATATTTCTCTAGTTGTAAATACATTTAGATGTTCTCATATTAAAGGCAGGGCAGCTTTATTTATACAGCACATTTCACACACAGAAGCAGTTCAATGTGCTTTCCAGGAGCAAGAACACAACACATTCAAATCAACATGGCAACATAAAACGGCAGATTTCAAATCAAATTTAAACTTATACAACTAAAATTAGCCGGAATAAGATAACAAGGCAAAGTTAAAGGCTGAGCGGCCGGTCACAGTGCAGAAGCTGCAGCATAAAAAACATTCGCTCAAAGGCTGATGAATACATGAAAGGTCATTACAGGCCCTTTTCAGCGGGCAGCGCTCATCATCCATATACGTGTGCTAAAACTGGGATTAGATCCAATCCAGATCTTCTCTTTACCTTTTTAAAAAGAATGAAATCAGTCATTTTTATTCTATCTCAAGTTTGCAATAGAACTTCAGACATCGTGTCACCAATGAACTTTAATCGGAGCTGCCAAGACGTACTGTTATTAAGCTAGCAACAATGCTAAAAACATATCCAAAAACAGTAAACTGCTTTTGCTAAACAGTTGTTGTGCCAGGTAGATCGTCTCATCGTTGTTGAGCCGATCTGAAGAGTTTTACCCTGTTAAACAACATTAATACCCTGTTAATGAACATCAGAATAATCTCAACATTAAACAAACAATCTGGAGTTACACTCAGGCTCAGATTTCATACCCCAGCACAAGGGCTGGATCAGCTCTGATTCAGCGCATTTTGACCCAAGCCTGTCGCTGTGGTGAACCTTTCCCATGACCGCTCGGTAACTTTCTCTTTGCTGTCTGTACAGTACATCATCAGCAACATTCACTCTTCTTCACACTACGGCCTCACGCGTCAGCGGGGGGTGGCTGTACTTTCCTGTGGGGAAAATATAAAAACACAATGAAAAGATAATCTTGTACTGAGAAAGGATACCATTCTGGTTGAATTCTGAAAGCATTACTGATGATCTGAAATGATATCAAGTTTGTTTTTTTGACCGACTCTAACACATCCCGGGTGTTTCTCACTTCCAAGGTGCCTGGCCTCGCAAGGCGATGTCTTGCGAGGCCAGGTGCCTTCCTTACAAGGACACTGTCCTTCCTTGGTCAAAATGGTTAAATGGAACAGACTTGCATCCTGTGACAGCAGCCTCCGCGGCTTACAGTTATACGTATAAGTTTCAATATAAATATATAAAGTGCTTTTTACTTTTAAAATTATGTATACATTTGTTTAACCCTCCCACTGTCTTTATGGGTTACCCCGCGAGGAAAGTTGACCACTGAGCAGGATTGATGGTTTATTCCTTGAGGTCCATGTGGCAGGGGTGAGGTGGTGCTCACTCCTCACCCCTGCCACATGGACCTCAAGGAACAAACCATCAATCCTCCTCAATGGTCAACTTTCCTCACGGGGTCACGCCCATTAGGACAGTGGGAGGGTTAATTAAATATATGAGCGAGCTACTACATGCTAGCCACTAAAGCTGCAACTACTAAGCAATTTACTAACCATAGCTAACTTCTTTGGATCTAAAAAATACATTTTAGATTAGTTGACTTTCATTTAAACTTGAAATTTGCCCCCAAAGTAGCTGCCGTCTTCTGATCCATCATCCTTTTGAAAATACTGCGGTGGATTCTGGGAAATGTTTGACCAAGGCTAGGCTACAAGGCACCTCCCGTATATACTTGATCAGCTAGCTAAATGGCTAACAAACGGAGAACACACGTATCGGTAGAACATGAACATTGGAACACGCCTTGGCAGTTCCTGATGTCGTATCTCCTAGGCAACCGGGGCAGGGCCAAGACATCAAGATGAGGTTCCTTGGCATTGAGAAACACCTCCAGTTTTGTTATCTCTTTATCTGTAGATGTGACTAAATTGCAGCCATTTTTATGGTTGTTAAAAGTAATGACCTATGAACCTTGAGATGGTTTGACCCCAAAAGGTACAGGTCTAGCTGTGCTCCACTGTAGCTTTAGCAGGTCTATCGTTGGCCTGATCAGTATTGTGTTATGCCAATCACAGTGCTCTATCAGTTTGGTGGTCCAATCCCAGTGCTCTATCAGTTTGGTGGTCCAATCACAGTGCTCTATCCATTTGGTGGGCCAATCACAGTGCTCTATTGGTTTGGTGGGCCAATCACAGCGCTCTTTCGATTTGGTGAGCCAATCACTGCGCTTTATCGGTTTGGTGGGCCAATCACAGCGCTCTATCGGTTTGGTGGGCCAATCACAGTGCTCTATCGGTTTGGTGGGCCAATCACAGCACTCTATCGGTTTGGTGGGCCAATCACAGCACTCTATTGGTTTGATGGGCCAATCACAGCGCTCTATCCGTTTGGTGGGCCAATCACAGCGCTCTATCATTTGGTGGGCCAATTACAGCGCTGTATCAGTTTGATGGGCCAATCACAGCGCTCTATCGATTTGTGGGCTGGATGATATGATGAAGCAGAACAACTAAGATGGCAGCAGCTTTTTGAAATGGCTTTGGCATAAAATTTGGACTGTTTAGACTTGGGTTTTTCTTTGAGTCAAGAGCAGATAGAGATACTTAAGTCCTTTATTTAGAAAAACAGTGTATTTGGGTCATCTTTGACAATGTATGGTGGACTGTCCCCGTTGACTGGCACCTGCAGCGTTGAGTACATTGATCGTTGTCTAATTGCATGCGGAGACAGTTTAAAAGACACCCCCACTCCCTGACTGAGCGCTGTCTATGGGTCATGGCCAGACTATAAATTCACAATATAGGATGGCTTGTTAGGCTAGCAAGCCATAAAACATATAAAGAATGAACATACTCATGTTTGGTGAGGGGGGCTTTGTCACAGGTAACTTCTGTGAGGTGATTGCCCTCCTTGCTGACTGTCTGAGGTCCTGTTTGTTGTAAACTGCCTCTTGGTTTGGAAATACCCTTCAGCTTGACTTCTCTGCAATCAGAAAACATTCAAATGATAGAAGTTACAGCCCGGCCATTTACGCCCAATGTTCTCCTACACGTTTGAATCAACGTACCCGTTAGTGTTTCCCTCTCCTTCCTCAACCCTTTTGAGGCCTGGAACCTTCTGCCCAAACAGTTTCACAGCAATGGTCATCAGCAGACCACAGCGATTTCTGTAGCAGCAGGTGGCGTCTACGGCCAGGAACACCACCAAGAAGATCAGCATGACGACGCCAACCACACTCCCTTTGGTCATCCTGTTCACTTCAGTCAGTGTGAAAGAAATCAAAGTGTTGAATGGAGACAATCTCAGAGATATTCACGCAGCTGCCCTGCAGGTGATAGTCTGAGCCAGGAGACAAGGAGTATACCTGGCTGTTCTGCAATGGTGAAGTTATATGTGGCAGGAATGGAGGAACCATTAGCGTTGACAGCTGAAATTTCCAGCTGATAGTCTGAGCCGAAGGCGAGTTCTTTTAGTGTGACTGAATCAGCATCAGATGACAGCTCATCTTCTTTCCACATTGATTGTTCTGTATCCTGGTCAACGGGAGCAAAGGAAAATAATAAACCCATATGGACAAATCGTAGAAGGGAGATGTAAACCTACATGGGTAAAAATAGGCATCCCTTTATTAACAATGATTAAGCATTAATAAACCATTAAAGTGTGAACAACTGATTTTATGCATCACATAGCATTACTAAACATATTATTTAATGCATTATGAAGCAGTTAACTAATGTCTATTACTGAACCTTAGTTACTGCAGTACTAAGATTTAAATAACACTTTTATTATTTAATTACTTTGCACCTCGTGTGTTAATTACCATGTTACTTAATGTGTTAATTAACCCTAAATAATTATTAGAGTAATCATTTAATATGGTTGTGTATTTGCAGAAAATAAGCAAACAAGTAACTAATGCATCTACTTATTCTACCCTGTACTTTGGATGTTACTTAGATGGGCATTAATAAACAATTAATACATGACTTACTGATGCTGTATCGTGTTTGTCATCAGGAAGCCCTTCCCTGACGTTAGGTAAGGTAAAAACATTGATCCCCTTTGGAGACACTTTCTAAATGCTTAATAGACTCCCAAGCATTAATTAATCAATAATAAATGAATATTTGACCCTTATTGTAAACATTTATCCATTTAAAACACTTTCTAAATTCTTAATAGATGCCTAAGCATTACTTAAGCATTACTTAAGCATACTTAATCATAATTACTGAATGAATTTTGGAACCTTAGGTTCAGTAATTAGTTAACTGCTTAATAATGCATTTAATACTACGTTTAGCAATGCTATGTAATAAATGAAAGCAGCTGTTAGCACTTTATTTAATGGTTTATTAATGCTCAATAATGCACTTAGTAAAGTTAATAAAGGGACCCTTATTGTAAAGCGTTATCCCTACATGGAGTCATACCTGTCTGTGACGAACTGTGAAGTGTAGCAGAGGAGAA
>NC_091745.1:47938127-47955627 GCF_043380555.1 Nothobranchius furzeri
CCATCACAGAGGAAACTTCTCAAAACAGCTTGAACTTGGTATATGATACGATTTATCACGATACATTCAGCCGGACGATATCAGCACATTTTTAGACTGAATTTATTGTAGGAAAATTCAATAAACAGTCCAAACTGATACGTAACATGTTTAACATGCCGTATCTGAACCACATAAGAGGGATTTACATTTCAATGGTGCAAACAAAAACACTGCACACTTCTGAAAACTAGTGGTTGACCTTTGAACTGCACCAAAATAAAAGAAAATACACAAATGTTTGCATGTAATTCTTCCAAAATACACGGCTTTTAGATATCGATATAATATTACAAGAAAAAAATATCGTGATATCTTGCCATATTGATGTTTTCTCACATCCCTATTCATCAGTCATGTTGGGTGATTTCAAACCTGCTCCTTGAAGTCAGAAAAGACAGCTGCAACATGTACAAACTTCTACAGAAATAATGATTCTGATTAAAGTCAGGATTGACCATTTCTTAAGAACGTCTCTGTTGTGAGGACACACACGAACAGAAGTTATCTCCCAGCTAGCGTATGATCTGACCCTTTGATGAAGAGCATCCAAGAGCTTCTGTACTGTTTACTGCCAGCACCGAGGCTGAAGCAGATCCTGGTGATACAGCAGCAGACAACATTGATATTCCCACCATGACTTAAGAACCAAACATGTTTCAGTGGAAATAAAAACACGTCGTTTTATTAGGCTAAGTTCAGCTTTGATTTCTGTTGAGATAGAAATCAGTATTTATGCAATTATAACAAAATGGTGATCTTTCATACATCAAAATGACTCAAAGTCACACACACACACACACACACACACACACACACACACACACACACACACACACACACACACACACACACACACACACACACAGCGTTGATGTCACTGTTCTTTCATCTTCATGAATGCCCACCACCAGTCATGTGTCATTCCTTTGGGTCTTATCACTTCCATTGGCCCACTGCCAGCCTGCCCCTCCCACCCCACTATCAGTGTCTCCACACCAGCGGCGAGTCCAAAGGGGCTACCTATCAGGCAGCTCATCAGGAGGTGTTATTATGGCTCATTAGATCGGAGTGTGCTTGTAATGAGGCCCATTAACAAGGGCGGACACACTCCAACAGATTTTCTAGATCACATTGGTTTCAGCTTTAATTTTCACTTGATTTCTCGTTCTCATTATGAGAACAAAACTCTAATTTGCTCCAACCAAAATCAAATATGCTTTATTAATCCCAGAGGGAAATTAGAGTTTCAGTACCCACAATTCAGAGATCAGACATACATGGGCAAGACACATGAGAAGAATTGGTGACTGTGGTCATTCGCGCTACCTTAATAGAGATCAGAGGGTTACATGAGGGTTGGTTCAGGTGGAGGGAAAAAAAAGTTACTTCAGAGTTACCCTCTACTGGGAGGGCAGCTTTGCTCTGCAAAAAAACACCTCAGACAGAGATGCAACAGACTTCAGACAACACAACATAAGTACCCACTAGGTGGGGTGGTGGGTTGGGACTATCCCCACTTCAATTCCTGCAGCCACGATAAGCAGCGCATGTCACCTCAGTGTGGATAGGGGAGGAGCATTGAGGGTTGGAGGGTTACAGTGACCCTGGAACGTTTCAGCGGCCTTCCTGCAGTCCCACCTAGGCTGGGACAGGAGACAGAGTTGAGTTCCCATAGCGACGGCACATTCCACATACCTTCTGAGGGGGGAGTTTTCAAGGGCTCCAAATTCCGATTAGAAATTGTTTTGGGGCCAGACAGAGATAATTTCCTCTCTGTCTTACAGTTTGTTGGTCCTCAACCTCTCAAAATCCCAATAATGGACATTAAACTATCCCAATCCGTGCTGATTCGTCCACTCTCTCCTTGATGGCATCCATTTTTTGTGCCAATAATGAATCTCGGCCAAAGTTCCAAGCTTACGATTCATCTCGACAATTATGTGAGTCTGTGAATTCACAGCGCGGTGCAAACCATCTCTGAGCTCCGGGATCAGGTCAATATTCCTCGACAGCTCGTTTATTTTTCGGTAAGCCAGGTAGCCTCCGAGGCCAATGAGCAGGAAACCTGACACCAACGCCACAAATATCCACACATCTTCAGAGTCTTCCACAGACAGCTGAGATAAACAAATCAAGTTCCACTGTTTCCAGGAGTCCATGATGTGTCCAACTGGGTCTGTCCCAGCGGGGCATCCGGGAGCCCCTTCTCCCATTCTCATCGTTGAAAAACTTTTATCAATCGCTTTGAGAGACCAACTGACAAAATCCATTTTAGTGAATTTCAGTTTCCAGTTTCCAGAAAAAATGCAGAAGCAGCCGTGCACCCAGCACACACAGACAAAGGGCCTTGAGGATAAGATATGGAGGAGAGGAGGAAAAAAGCGTCTGCACCACCTCCAAGAGCCGTAAGAATAAAGTCCTTTGGTTTGTTTTTCTGTGATGGATTGGCTTTTACTGGAACAGAAGTTCTTCTGTATACAAGGACACAGTCAAAGTAAACAACAATAGCAACACTCACCTCTCTCATTGTCCTTGTCTGCAGAAATAAACAAATGAGAACAACTGTCTTTGCTGTAACTGCTAAAAATATCACATTTTGCTCTGAGTCACTTCTGTTTTGGTTTGGTTTGTTTGTGTTGACTCATTGAATTTCATATTTTTTATTTACGCAGTTTTCATTCAAAAATTTTCAGCTGATCCACAATACAGAAAATGTTTATATATACTGTAAGACTTGTTTCTCAAGTTTAATTTATATGATCAGTTTCAATATACAACTTTTAATTTGAAAACCAGACTAGCTATTATTATTGAGTTAAATTTCACCTCAAAAGTTTTATTTCGGTCATAAATCCTGAAATCTTTATGAATTTGTGTTTGCCAGATTTGTTTTTCACTTCTGCATAATGTCTCGGGTCAAAGTTGTTTTTACTGTAATACATTTAATAATTGAACTAAAATGTGTAAAGTGTGCAAAACCACCAAAATTTAATAGGAAGATAGTTGTTTAAACTTCACCCACTAACCAGGCAGGTATTAGAGGGATTTGCCAGTGTGTGTGTGTGTGTGTGTGTGTGTGTGTGTGTGTGTGTGTGTTTTCTTGCAAAGTACCTCATGAACAATATAACATATATTTTATTAAACTCACATCAATAGAAATTTAAGGCGTGTGTTCTCCGTTTATTAGCCGTTTAGCTAGCTCAGTGAGGATACACAGGAGGTGTCTTGTAGCCTAGCCTTGGTCAAAAATTACCCAGAATACACCGCAGTATTTTCAAAAGGACGGCGGATCAGAAGCCAGCAGCAACTTTGGGGACAATTTTCAAGTTTAAAAGTAAGTCAACTAATTAAAAATGTTTTTTTTTAGATCCAAAGAAGTTATTTTTTGTTGGTTAGTTGCTTATTAGTTGCAGCTTCGGTGGCTAGCGGGTAGTAACTCACTTATGTATTTAATGAAACAAATACATGCACAATTAAAAAAGTAAAAGGCTCATTATATATTTATATTGAAACTAATATGTATAAAATATAACGTTATCTCCCGTGTCACATGACGTTACGTGACCGCCGTGGAAGCCGCAGTCACGTGATGCAAGTCTGTTCCATTTAACCGTTTTCTTTGACTAAGGAAGGACATTGTCCTTGTAAGCAAGGCACATGGCCTCGCAAGGCCAGGCGCATTGACGTTGAGAAACACCCTAAATCACAGTTAAAGTTCACTTCATTGATATTTAGCTGAAATCTGATTTGTTGGTTACATTCACATCTTCTGGGTGCAAAAATATTGTTTATAGTTTTTCAGATTTGACCAAAATGGCTAACCCTAATCAAAAACACCATCGCATGTAAGCAAAGGTTGAATGAAAGATTAAATGTGAGTACCTGGCCCCATAACTAGAAGGATTCAGGATTGCACCCAGCTCAGGCCGGTAGCTGTTGTGTCTTTGAGCAAGACACTTCTGCTGCTGGTGGTTGCAGGATTGTTGTAAAGTGCCTTGGGGAGTTCTAGGACTCTAGACTATTACCATATTGTTGTATGGTTTACATGATGTTATTTAGTCACATTGCATGTTACATATTGTTGTAGATGATGTTGTTTTGCTGGCTCTGGTAAAACTGCTGCATCTCCAAGTTTCCATGCTGATGTCACACTTGGCTTAATCATTGTGATCTACCTGAAAACAAATGTACCCATTTAAATGCTTCACACGTGTCAGTGCATCATTTATTTATATGCTGACTTTGTCTGGTGGAGCGCGTTTTGAAATATCAGAACTCACTGAATTACATCAGACTGATAAAAAAGTATCTCTGAGGATTTTTACATTGTAATGGTTAAATGCATTTAAAAATGAATACTTTAGAATGTGTGTGTGTGTGTGGGGGGGGGGGGCATATTGTCTGAGAACATATTGTAGACAAAACACCTGTAAACATCATGAACGACACAAAGACTGACAGAAACAATAACGTGTCAGCTGAAGACGGGAGGACGAGACGGGCAGGAAGGACTTAGAGACAGAGAGACTGTCGTGAGACGAGAAGACACACCCTCACTAGATGAGTAGAAGACCACCCTCCCTCTGTGTGTGTGTGTGTGTGTGTGTGTGTGTTTTGCTCTGCTTGAAGATTATTTCACTAAAGCAAACATTTAATGTAATACGGTGGTTTTAAACATTTACATTTTTTGTGACTTTTTCACTGTTTTCATTAATATTTTTATTTATTCTTCAGTAAGATCAAAACATTTTAGAAGAAACTCGGTTAATTGTTTAAATAAATAACCAGCGCTTTGCTGGTCCGTAAAGGCGTGCTTTTATGTACCCGGTGAATACAGGGATATTGTAAATAAAGCAAGACTTGTTTTATCCAGGTCCAAAACTATTTTTGATTGTTGTATAAAAGTCAAACACTTAGAAATCATTGGGAACAAACCTGGATTTCAATTTGAATTAAGAAAACATTTTAGAATAGCTTGTGACTGCCTGGACCGCACTGCTTTCCACTGAAAGTCAGCTGTGCACTGACATGTGCACTTTGATTTCAGAGTCTTCCTCGTTTGAAGCGAACGCTGAGGGTCCAGCTCAGTTTGGCCCATCTCTGGTTGCTCAGAGATTTGAACCTATGGGCTCGTCAGTATCTTGGCTAAAATGAGCCGTAGACACACACTTGTTTATGAATAATCTTCTCTGAGCCAGAACAATATCACTCAAATGAATCATTCTGTTTGACTTAATGGTAGATCTCAACAGCGCCATCTGGTGGGGCTTGGTCTCACTGGCCTCTGATGAAGACAGCTGCTGATGAGGAGGTTCGATTTTTCGTTTTTCAAACAACAGATGTTCTGGAATTATGATCTTCATGTCAGTCTTTATTGATGCTTGTAAACCTGACTGACACAACAGTGCAGCAGTAATCAGGAAGGTAGGCTGCGGTTCCTCAAAAGCTTTGTGCTGGGCTCCTGCCTCGCCTGCATTTAATCACTGGTTAATCGCTGTTTCTAAAACCAAAGGAACGCTTCCTTTCTAGTCTATTCTCTCAATGTGAAAGTGACAGCAGAGTAGCTCGGGCTATATTTATCCTCCTGATATTTACTTACAGAGAATACGGTAACGGAGATGGCCCAAGGTCAGCAAAACCTGTTTACGCCAGCCATTGTTACATAAATAACTAATAAACAAACCCTGCTGGATGTTTGCCTCGTGCACGCCAAGTTACAACGCACTGTGTGCCTATTGTGGTCACTGACCCTTACAACGTCGCATATCTTCAGTAAATATAGCAGGAGTCACTCAGACTATTTCCTGCTCCAGACGTTTAGTCCCATGCAGGGAGAGCAGGTGATACACTCACCCTTTTAAAAGATCTGGCTTTGTTTGAACATCTGTGACTGAATATCAAATTAAACAATAGAGGAGATGCCGTGTTCATTCAGACACTCTGGATGTGGATTTAATTTGCTGCTGAAGTAACATCAGTCAAGAGTCCAATGAAAATGTCAGAACAGCTGGAAGAAGAAAGCTTGTACAACCCTTCTGAACACATGAGCACCAGGTATTGTACCGGCCCAAAGTATATTACAAGGCTTTCCCCCTTTTCTAGTAATGACACATTTTTAGCTTAGTTAGCAAGTTTGATCTAAATTATTTCTTGGCAAACTCCATCAACACACACTTGGCATTAAAAAAAACAGCTTTTTGATCAACCTCAGTCAGTAAAAATATAGTTTTGTCTGGATTGACATGCTATCGGCTAGTCCAGGCAGGGCTAGGACTAAAGTGGATTATAGCACTCTCCAAACAGTATCTTTAACATTTCAAAGCAGATCATGTAATGCTACATTATGAGCCTTCACGCCACCATCAACATTCATTCAAATGAACCAAGATGGCATTTTCAATAACAGCTATTGTAAAACGGACTGTAATCCACTTTAATCCTCTCCAACTAGCTGTTAGCTCATCAATCTGATAAGAACCAGTTCATGTTTCTCCAAAATGAAGATGTTCAAAAAGGTGATGTAATATATTTTTTACTTATACACAATAGTTCATCTTAAAAGATCTGAAATTTCCCTGGAAAGCCAAAATCTGATGCCGTTTGTTTTTATGATGAGGGAACAGGGAAAACTGTGGTCACATTCAGCCTCCGATGTGGCTTCTGCTGGTGACCACCACTTCGAACAGACAATCTTAATATTTAACGGTCCTAAAACATGCTAAATCTACTTTGTGGAGCTTTTTAGCAGGTTAAATTGTTATTTCCTTATAAAAACAGCTTCAGCAAATGCTGAGTGGGACATGTCTGCCACTGGGATGTTATGAGTGGAATTTACACAGATGAGGGATTTCATCAAATCCAAACATCTAATTTCCAGATAGAAGTAATGGGTCACAATAGTCTCAATAGCACCAATGGTATGTGCAAAGAAGCATAGAACTTTAAAAAGGCGTCTCAGGAAAATGATGAAATTGAGATGAATTTGAAGACCAAATATCTGCTAATAATTCCTTCTTTTCCAGTTTTTCTATTTCCCAACATATCAGGCCTCTTTTGTCAGAGCTGACATGAATCCAACATGAAGGGCCCGTTTTGTCTCCCTCATTCAGCTTATTATCTGTCTGCCATCTGAACCGCGATGTAACTGACTATCTGGAACTGTCACTGTCACCGAACAACGCAGAAATCCAAAATACAATCAGCAGCAACAATGGCAGGAAGACAGATGGTGGGCTGCTTTGCATTCAGCCTTTCTAAAATTAAGCATCCATACATAAAGTTTGCGCGTAGACTAATCAAATATTTTCTGAAGAACAAGCACAGGAACACTCTAGCATGCTTCTCTTCTCAGAAAACCTTCCTGTCTATCTTTGGACAAGGCTTAAATGAGATTACACCTGGATCTTTCATCAAAGGTGGGAGGAATTTAATTAGATCCACTTAATAAATGACTAAAATAACATTGTTGTATAACAGAATGTTTTGGTTGCACCTGATACTCTTGCTCTGGTCTATGAGGAGGTCATTGACCCCATCCCAGCCCACCAAACCTGGGAGAGTCATCACCAGATTATTGTTGATTGATTGTGGTTTTTGGTTTATGCATGCCTTCACATCCAGACATTGCATTGAGCTGAAGGCCTTTTGCCACAGGTTGATGTTTCAGTTGAGGATGTTCCTGTCCTAACATCTCCAACGATCCCTCATCGGGCTGTGGTGTAGCAGGAGTAAAGAAAATCAAAGGACATTTATCTGAAAAAGATCATGAGTGGGTTTGTGTTTTAGGAGGAAACCTATCCAGCTGAAGATAACAGACGCTGGGACTCCATGGAAAAAGTTAGACGTTGTTGGGACATTTATCTGGTGTCATGGTCCGGTGGTCCGGTGGCAAACTGGCACGTATCTGAGCCGTATTTCTGCAAGCTGCCTTATCTCTGGCCCTGCTGTTGACTGAGGCCATTTTCTTTTGTTCAGCAGCTGCCTTGGGGAGATGAAAGGAAAGCAGAAGCTTTCCCACACAAATGGTAACCCAGCTTCTTTATCAAGTTCATGCACACGCTCACAATAAACACATCAGAAAAGATAACATAGTTCATTTCACACAATAGATTTGCCTTCTCAACAACAAAACAGTGCTCCGTTTTACATTAGGATGTTTTAGTTGTTGACCCTGCTGGTTTAGCCAGTCTTAGGTTGTGTTGTGGCTCGAAATCATCACCATAAATTATAGTTATGGTAGATTTAAAGGTGTGGTTCACTCGTTTAATCAATACATCTGCAGCGACTTCTAGTAGGAATTATTGCCTAGTAAGTCGTACTTTGGGGAAACAAAGCTCTGGTGCACCCATTTCGGGAACAAAATATTGCCACATCCATTGGCGGAGATCCCAGGGGGGACGCGTCCCCCCTACACAAAGTTGTCCGCCCCACAAAAGTTATTGTAAACACATAAATGCTATCAGTAAACCTGTATTTTATTCTAAAACCACAACGTAAAAGTTAGTCTGCAAATACAAAACAATGTGTTTTTAATTGTTGGGAAATTATAGTCCACCACCCCCCCAATTCCTCAAGTTGGTACGGTCGGTCCACACACGCTGTTTCCAACGGGTGGGGCTGCCGGCTCTGCCTCGCTCACAGCTTCACAGCAGCCCGCAGGCTCGCAGGAGGCAGGAATCAAAAAGCCAGTGGTTTCCAGCAGTAAGTCATTTATCACACGCTTGTTCTACAAACTTAAATATGTATGTCAAATGCGGTTATAAATGTCAAACATAGACACCGATTATCTTTAGATTTTGATCACCGGTCAGAGATCCCTTTATGACAGACCACCACAGTAAAAAAAAGTTGTCACTTCATGTTCTCTGGTCATTCCAGGATTATTCCGCTATTATTATTCCATCCACTAAGGTGATCAAAAGTTCCTTTTTCCGGACACGTACGCTTTCACGGTCTGCCCCTGGAATCTGCGGAGCATTTATAGATCGATGAAAATGTCCGCGTTTCATCCTGTTTAGCAGATGAATATGGTAGAATCAAAACTAACTGGTCCGATGTATGGAAAACCACAGCGTTTAACCGCTCTTATCCCGTCTTCCCCAGGCTCTGCAGTTGTTTACAATATGTTAAAGTGCAGGTGCACCGTGCAGCTTAGGGATGAACTGGTTGCAGCAAATGTGTGGTGGAGGCACGTTGCTCAAAGCTCTCAGTGTAAAACATAGAGCCAAAGATCCCGTTGGCCACACAGACCCAAAAACACTATGAAAACTGAGAAAAGTGAGGGATCAGTTAAACTGAAAGATAAACTATAGAGTATGTATATGTTTAGTGTATTTGTAAAGTAAAAGTTTTTAATTTTTATTATTAAAATGAAACAAATATTTCAAGAATATATTTTTAGATTTTGTGTATCTTTTCGTTCAGTAGGACTTAGATAAAGTTATTAAATATTACAGAGTTATTTTCTAATAGCCTACAAACATTTCTATGATTTATTAAAGAGATTTCAGTCATTATGATACTTGACTTGTGAAAGCTGATTTGAAGTTTGTTATTTTTTTCTAGACATATTTAGAAGGAAAATTTCAAATGTATTAAAATCAATATGGAACTATTTGGATTTTAGTAGCTTTCATGTTATGTGATTTAATAACATTTTAATTCGACATTTTATGTTCTCTCTCTGTTGTGAAAAAGTTAGATATGTTTTAGTACTTAAAATTAATGCTTTGCATCTGTCCACACGTGTAGCTGTTGGTCAGCTAATAGCCGTGTCATCTCAGCACATGTTGCTTCAACTATTAACGATCTACTTTTAAATCTTTATTCTGAATTGCTTATTCCGTTTTAGGCCACAGTCTTGGGAAATGAAATGAAATGAAAACAAAAAGAAAGGATGCTTATGGAGATGTACAAAATTGGCAAGATATTATTGTTGATCAATATCCTCCAGCTCCATTCTAATGACATCTGTGTGTGTGTGTTGCTGTCCAACTGTCAGCAGACCAGGTCAGTTGAAATGGCAGAGAAACGAAAAACGGCAGCCATCAGGTCGTTTTTTAATGCTCCAGAACATCAAGTAAGTAGAAACTTGCATTTTGATAAAGACATCTATAAGAAAGAAATGAAATGCCTTTGAAATTGTTTCTAAATGGTTTCATTAGGCAAAGTCCAGTCACTTGAGCACAGGCAGCCAGAGCCTGTTAGACACAGGCACAGGTCAGTCTCTTAAAAGGACATACAGTGTCCCCTAGAAATTTTTCCAACTGTGGCGGTGGGGCCGGCCGGGGGGTGGCTTGGGGAGAAATTATGACACGTCTCTAAATAACAACCCAAAGAACCAATGATTTGATCTCATTTCAGAGAAAAATAGCACAGGTCAGATGCACCTAATAAATCAAATGACTGACAAACTCAGGAATCTGTTTCTTTGCTTCACTGTTCTGGTGCTGAAAATATCACTAATGCGGATCGAAGGAGATACACGGATTAATGCACCTCTTATTTATTATTTGGAAACTACATTTACTGCAGAGGCAGAGATCGTTTCTATTGATACACGGAATTTACAGAATCATTTTAAATTTTAATAGGGGAAGACTGCAGGAGGGAGCGGTAAGATACAGGGGGTCCCCAGCAAAAACAAGAAACTTTACGAGTCTGATGAAACCCGCTGGTTTTCCATCAGGCAGTCACGGGGCAGCTCCAACGACCCAGTGGCTGTGCTGGGTCAATGTTATCGAGCTCAGTCCGGCTCGGCAGAGGGTGAACGAGCCGAGGCGACGTCGTTCTCTGCTTAAGAAGAAGTGTTATTTTCCCGCTTCAGAAGAAGCGTCCAACGTGTTTTTACGCTTTCTCCGAGACATGTCATGTCGCTAAGTTGTTAGCGCCATTTGCTAACACGTCAATAGTGCAACGTAGCCTGCTGGAGGTTTTAAGGGTTCAGATGAAAACACCCGACCTCTCAGGCTGCTCACACATCGATCGTAAGTTGTCGCTGTTGCGCTCACGACGTAATACAGTATTAGATGCGGTTAAAGTCAGACATGAAAAAATAAATAAATTTTTACATGAATAAGTGATGCTTAGCCTGGTGGGGGGAGGAGAACCTGGCCTAATAAGCACTGGAGGAAACCCTGGCAAGATTGTCAACACTCGTTTATCTTAATGCTACTGAAACATGTACACCAAAAAGCATTATATCCACTGCTACCTTTCTCATTTTAAACTTGGTAACTTATGCTGTAACTTCACCTTGCCCTGCCTGCTCCTCCTTGCTGCCCGCCGGCTGTGATCACAAGCGACAACATAGTAGTTCCCGCTGCTTCTTCGGGAAACAGCGCAAAAAAAAAAAAAAATAAATAAAACTTGGGATCTTGTAGGCGTGGCGGTGGGATTCCAGCCGTGGCGGCCCGCCACGGCTACGCCTATGTAAGGGAAACCCTGAGTGTTGTATGTAGAGAGCATTTTTTTTCATGTCTTCCCAAAAATTACTCTCTGAAGTTTTACTGTTTATTGTCCCCCCCCCCCCCCCCCCCCCCAAAATTGAAATGGGATTTCCGCCCTTGGCCACATCAGAGGAGGAAGTAGCTTCAGATGGCAGGAGTCTTATTTCCTGAATTTTGAATATTTCGCCTCAGATTGGTTAACAAAAATACAACTCGTAGGAATGAATACCTTGTAAGTCATGGGGAAAAAAGCTCTGGTGCGCCTGTTTCAGGAACTAGAAGTAAGTCAGAGGTGAAAATAGCTTCAGATGCTTGATTTTGAGTCATTTCTTTTCTGATTGGATAAAGCAACACAACCGTGTTTGCTCTCCACAAATAACACAAGCCTGGAGGAGTTACAAATTATAATCATTTAATAAATTAAAATTGTTTTTTCAGTGTTCCACATCTTTAACTAGTGACAGTGTGTGTTTTTCCTGGTGACAGGGGGCAGTAGATCGTTGCAAGCAAGCAGTATTTTTGCATTGGAGTAAGACCTTACCAACGGATGGCCATTAGGGGCAAAAAGCTCTGGGTAGGGCAAACTTTAGCTAAATAACAAGGACATCAGACTCCCTTTCATCACTGGCGAAGAGGTAAGTGTGTAAAACAACAACATTTAACAATGGTGACAGTTGTGTAACCATTTGTTACAAATCAGTAAATGCATTTTGTCCTCATGGGCTCCTGTAAAAGGAGATATGGCATCTAATATGGCGTCACCTAGAGACTTAGACCCTCTCCCATGTAATTTAGACCTGGTTTTTATGGTTAAATGTTACGAAACTATCAATATTTTTCAAGAACCGGGGAATCATTTCATTCATTTTCAACAACATTTTAATGGATTTTTCCAAAAATCAATGGTAAAAACTTCACATAGTCTCTTTAAGAACTGATGTTTTATCTATTTGGAGAGAGATCTGACCCAGGCTGGTTTCCTTAACATGAAAATGAGTTCAATGAACTCCATCGGCCTCCACCTTCACCAGATCTCAGTCTAGTCCAACATCAGCAAAGCTTTATGATGACTATTAATTAGGAGTGGGACACTAATGCGTTATTTTGGTTAATTAATTAGAATAAAATTATGCTGGTGAAGGTTCTCAGTCATCTAGGTCATGGTAATCCAAATGGTTCAAATGAAGGCAACTGACTTCTTTGGTTTCTTGAAGACGTTTTGCTTCTCCGAGGAGGTTGTCAATTCTAACTGGAATATGGGGGAGTCAAGCTTATCAGCTCTAGATGTCTGCTGTTGTTTAATGATAGACAGCCTCTGTTATCAACAGAGGCTAACCACTCATCAGGGGATGAGGTGCGGGGTACCCAGAGTAGTTTCAGCTTGTTGAATAACAATAGACAGCTGAAAAGAGAAGTCCCCTCCCGACATCACCATAGTCCACACTAGTGAGGTCTCTCTATATTACTTGGATCCAGATGAACGCAGGTCTGCTGTAGAGTTTTCTCCTTTCTATGATAACGTCTCCTTTGCTCTGTCTCCGGCTACTGCGAAACGTGTTGCGTTCAATTGTCCAACCATGGTTCGAGTTAGTGCGGTAGACAGTAATGTGTGAACTCTCTTCTGGTTCTGGCCTCAGCTTCCAGCCTGTGACTTACTCCTGGTCCTCCTCTGACTCTGTCATTTCTCTCACTACATGTGTCGACTGCTGTCCATCACTTGGGCTGGCGAACGCCCTACTCCGTCACTTCTCCGCACGGTTGAACCCCCTGGGAGACTCGCTCCGCCTTTTGGGGAACCGTCTAAACATGACTCTGATGCCTAAAGATCCAAATGGTACTGCACCTCCGCCTCCACCTCCTACCGGTGATCCGCCTCCAATTCCACCGCTATCTCTAGTCGTACCTCCAGCGGCATTTGGGGTGGTGACTTTTCTCTCCTCACCCTTTATTCTCTATTTCAAGTTACCCACGTTCTGTTTTGATTGTATGTGTGTGTGTGTGTGTGTGTGTGTGTGTGTGTGTGTGTGTGTGTGTGTGTGTGTGTGTGTGTGTGTATGTGTGTGTGTGTGTGTGTGTGTGTGTGTGTGTGTGTGTGTGTGTGTGTGTGGATATGATTCATAAACATAACGTACTGACTTGATTGGCTGGATGTTGTCATGCTGTGGGTTTCTGTGACGATTGAGTTAATTATAGTGACACATCTGCTTACTGTTAAGATGAATCCAAACTCATTTTTAATTTTTTTGTCAGTTTCTAGATTGTAAAATTTTTGTTTATAAATTTTAAATAAATGTTATAAAGTGATTTAATTTTCATGTCATATTTGGATGTTTACAATACTAATCTTTAATTCCTTTTGTGGTACATTCACATTTAGGTTTGATCACTAAAACTTCTTGTGTTTCTTCTTCAATTTTTTCATTTTATGAACTCTTTGAGGATGCATTCAAATGCTTACATATTTCCATTACATTGATTACCATTGATTACTTTATCACAACATTTTAATGATTTCCTTTGATTTCAGTTTCAGTTTTTGTCAGTTATGATTATTTAGCTCTTCCATGTTTGAGGACATTATTTGCTCAAAAGCCTTCATTTTCCCTTACATATAGGGTTTTGCTTACTTACTGAGCACCTTTTTCATTACGCATAGCTTACTACATCCGCATCTTTCAGGTGACCTCTATTCACATCATCTCCATACACATAGATTATTGAATGATAAATGACCCACACTTGTATAGCGCCTTTCAGAGTAAGGACTCCAAAGCGCTTTACACTACATTCACACACACACACGGTGATGAGCTACGATGTGGCTGACAGAGGCGAGGCTGCTGAGCACAGGCGCCAGGGTTAAGTGTCTTGCCCAAGGACACAACAACAGATTTCTCTGTCCGGAGCTGGGATCGAACCTGCAACCTTCCGATTACTGGACAACCCCTAAGCATGGAGCATATGGGGTACATAAAGTGCCAGGGTGTTCCTTTTTTAATTTATTCTTTTCCATCAGACGCCATCTGTGAGGGTCTATGGTCAAATGCCCCGTGTGTGTGTTTTGATGCATTGCTGAGTTTTGCCAGATGTCCTCGCTGCCTGGGAATGACATTGCTGCTTCTCCAACCATCACCTGGCTCCTGCTTCTTGGTTCTGTTTCTTTTGGAGTTCTCTGGGTTTTCCTGTCTCCTGGCTTCACTGTGGATCACTGTGGGGCACTATGGTCAGGTCCCTTTCTCCTCATGGCTCTGGTTTCCTTCTCATCGTGGCCCCTGCCTGAGGATTTCGCTAAGTGGGATTACAATTAGCTGACTGGGATATCTTGTGGGCCATTCCCATCTGTACCGGGTCGGCCCGGGCCGGGTAGCCCCAGTCGGCCCCAGCCTGGCCCGTTTGATTCCACACATCCTTGCCTTAAGCCCATGTGGGCTGATTCTACCCACCAATCAGAGGCTTGCTCTAATGGAAGGTGTGAATTTGCTGTCAGCAGTGGGTGTGTTGGCCCTGGTCAGCTTGAAGCAGACCCCCTCGAGAAGAGGGCTGAGAATGAACCTTGGTTGGCCCGGAAAAATACCAGGCCACCCAGATATGTAAACAACCTACGCTACCCGGCCCAGGCCGACCCGGTACAGATGGGAATGGCCCATATGAGACACAGACACAGACCATGACATCATTTCAGACACCAGATCAATGTTTGTGGACTAAACAAGTTCATCTATCAGTATACTCTTACACATTATAGTGAGATTATATTATGCTTAACATTCCCTTCACATAAATGCTTACAACATTTCTCACTTCACACAAAGAGTTAACCTCTCTTTGTATCTGAGGGAAGTAGTGACTTCTGAGGTTTTTGGGTATTGTGTTCAAACTTGTCAATTTCTGATTAGTACACATTTATAAACATGGAAGGTGATGAAACAGAATTATTTCCGGATCTAATTCAGTTTCTAGCTGCCTCCTGGTCTGGCCAAACCGGTGAGCAAGCATTTAGAAACCATCCTTTCTTTTGACCTCAAGGTCAAAGCCTCTTTGCAACGCGTGCGAGTGGTTACAGACACAAAGGCTCTTCTAAGAGCTGCCTAACAGTCTCAGATGCAAAACAGGCCTTCCAGCTTCCTTCTGCCACCTGAAGATAACCCAGACTGGAAGGGTCATTTTCTGAGCTGGCTACGAGCTCCGATACCAGAAGTCCATGACGTTGGCAGTGTCCATCTCGACCTCCTGACCCCCTTGATCGCTTGAGATCATCACACAAGGGTGCGTAGACCGGCACAAATTGTGTTGGATGGTTTTATAAACAAATCTCTAGTTTATCAAACCGTACAGCCAACTTGACTTTATAACCCAGACACCGCAATCCGTCTCAGATATTTGAGAAAGTTTCTGCTAAAGCTTCTAGCTCACATTCCATCATTACATTCATACTTTGTCATGTACAATCATTTAGTTTAGGAAAATAGAATTGAAATCATTTTAATAACTATATTATTGACGCTGTCTGAATTCATGTTAAGTGTACGTTCCATGAATAAGTCAAAGAAACTAAAGTCTTCTGAATAAACATCCCAAGACCAATCAGATTAGATTTCATATTTATATGGAGCATCACATCTCATTGATCATTTAATATACCTGCAGCCAATCCTTAACGCTACATAAATAACGTCTTGTTTTGGGACAACCAACTCACATCAAGCTCCTACTGCAGCTTTTCTAAAATGACTAAGAAGTCTGTTTATTTGTGTTTTTCCTGTTTGGCAAATGAGCAAAAAGCTTTTCCGAGAATTTGTTTCTTCTTTCTCGTCCTTGTGACTGTTTTCATTAAATGCACCATGAACTACAGTATCATTCCACTTAATCAGATTTGTCTTTATTTGATCTTTGTGGACATCAGCAACAAACAAACCGGATGTAAACACAGCAACAACTCAGTTGGTCTAAATTCTGCCAGCGCTGAGCGTCTGCCAGTCTGCAGTGAGACCTGAAGCTGGTGAAAACCTACGTGACTGCTGTTGTGCCTCAGAGTCATTCAGGGATTTCTACTGTTTATTGTGTTTGGTTCTTTTTCCAGCCTACATCCTCTTACACTTTCAGCGCTGGTCCTGCCGTCATCCCCCGTCCTTCCTCCAACAGCACTCGTGGACACGTGCTTGGTGTCATGCAGACAGGAAGAGACACGCGCTGCTGAAACAATGAAAACATTTGCTGTTTGTGGACAGGGACACAGGGAGAGAAGAATGAGACTATTCATGAACTGAATTATTTGAGGATTACTTATTTGGGATTAGTAAATAATTTTATGTGTGGATCATCTTTAAACTTCTTCTGCTGCATTCAATTGTAAGTTCAAAAGGAGACCACCAGATTTGTAACATAGATGTCCTCTCAGGCCATTTGCCGGAGGGCTTTTGGGGATGGTCCACCTCATCCTCTTCCTCCCTTCCAGGCTCTCTGTCTGCATCTCTACGTGACCGGTCTAGGGTCTGTCAGTGCCAGTGGAGGCTGCCACCACAGCAGATAACGCTAACTAGCTTCCTGCCATTACTGCTAATTGCCTCACGGCCCGGAACTGTGCAGACACCCTGGGTGGGGCGTGACTGGTATGGGGTCAAGTTCAAATGTGCAGCAATGAGGAAATGCTGCCTACCTTCTTCTGTGTACAGACCAGTCCCAAAGTTTAAATGACGGCACATGCAGGACAACAGAAGGACGCACAAGAAATAACGTGCACGGAGACGCCATGACTGTGTGCATCCAAAACTACGACTCTGCAGTGAAAGATCCAATATAATCTATAATCCTGGAATTACAGAGGCTACAAATGATTTGCAGCACATTCGATCAATTTCAAACACTAAAACAACTAATTAAGGCTTTCAGATTATGGTCAGAAATGTGGCTGGGCATTAATAAACAAGTAATTAATGTCTTACTAATACTGTACTGTGTTTGTCATCAGGAAGCCCTTACCTGACCTTAGGTAAGGTAAAAACATGGATCCC
>NC_091745.1:47958127-47965627 GCF_043380555.1 Nothobranchius furzeri
GACCCTTCAACTAAAAGCAAAGAATACAAACATTAAATGTTGAGTAATTATTATGAATCCGCTTCTTGGACTGTTTCCAAATCAATCAACCAATAAAAGCGTAACCTTTGTGTAGTGTTTTCTAATTCAGGGTCTCCAAAGTGCCTTACAGGACACACGATCTCTATGCATTCACCTGATCACACAACCACACTCTCCTGGGTCTGCTGCATCACTTCCTACTGTGTTCCCCTGATATAAGCTCCATGCAGCCACAGCTCGTGCAGACCAACTGCAGCCTTTTCCCCCGAAATCTATACCAGGCAGACCTGGTAAGTCAGGTTGAAGTCATGTCCAACCCAGACAAGTCAGTCTAGTCAAGCTAAGTCCACCGGCCAAAAAAACCTCACCACCCAACAACGGCTCACAGACTCTAATACCACCTTTGGACCATCTTTGTGACTACAACACACATGCACATTGCCGTTGTTTCCATAAGCTTCTCCAGATTTATCTCCATCCAGTGTTGCATCAATATCTCACCAAGGTCTTGCATTGATGATGGTAGAGTGTGACCGCTGCACAGAGCCTTCTCCAGCACATCCCAAAGATTCTCATTGGGGTTAAGGTCTGGACTCTGTGGTGGCCAATCCATGTGTGAAAATAATGTCTCATGCTCCCTGAACCACTCTTTCACTATCTGAACCTGTCATCTTGGAATATGGCCGTGCCATCAGGGAAGATGGAACAACCTGGAGCCTCATTTATCAAGCTTGCTTACGCACAAAACGGGGTTGAAAAACTACGTAAGCAACTTTCCATGCAAACTTTGGGATTTATGAAAGAAAATTTAGCGGAAAAATGTGCGCAACTTTAAGTTGACTAAGGACCTGGCTCATGCACATGTTGGACATGGAGAGCAACTGCAGTGCTGCTGCTGAGAAGGATAAAAGTATGAATTCCAGCAGCATTATCACTTGTACTGCTTCGTTTTCACACAGAACAAGACCCCCCACATGCACATGCACATGCGCGCACGCACGCACGCACACACACACACACACACACACACACACACACACACACACACACACACACACACACACACACACACACACACACACACACACACACAAACACACACACAGCCTGAAGGGCAGAATACAAAATGCAGAAATCAGCAGGGGGACAGATTGAGACAGAATGTCATGCGTCTGTAACGGTGCGAGTGTCCTGTCACTGTGACTCGATTGATCATGTGCCCTGGGTACTTGGACAAGGGAGATCTCCATTTGGCTGACTGGTTAGCGTGTGTGATGTTCACCTGGGAGTCTAGGGATCAAATCCTGATTGGACATTTTTTTAAATATCCGCCACAGATCTCTCTGAAGAATTCACAACATTGACGGCTTCAGCAACGCTGTGCCACTCCGTGGATTTTCTCTAATTTGTTTTGCAAAAGCACTTCCTTTCATTTCTCCACCTCACCCACAGGTACCTCAATTTCTGCTTTGGTGAAATTTTGTTTCCTTGATCTGCGGTCGTGATCGAAATGCTGCAACAGCTGGCTTATGTATATGCATGAGATCCACAAGGCACTTGGCATTGACCATTTACGGCAGAAAGTGGGCGTGGTGAGGGTGGGATGTGACCAAAAAGCAGCTGAGAAACCTTCTCGTTAGTCTCTGATTTCTGAAGCGGAGATTCCATGCAGCTGTGCGTACTCCATGTTTGACAGATCACAAACCTACTTGGCGTAAGTACTTTTTTTTGCTGAGCTTAAGTACGGTTTTAGTAAGGATTCTATGCAATGTTTGATAAAAGAGACCTCTGGTCATTCAGGTAGTCAGCTGACCTCATTCTTGGAGCACATCCTGTTGCTGAACCTAGACCTGACCACCTGCAGCAAGCCCAGATCATAGCACTGCCCCCACAGGCTTGTACAATAGGCACTAGGCATGATGGGTACATCACTTCATCTGCCTCTCTTCTTACCCTGATGCACCATCACTCTGGACCAGGGTCCATCTGGACTCATCAGACCAGTTTTAATGACCCTTCTCACACAGACTAGCTTCTTTTCACCACCTCCAGACGAGTCTTTCCACCTGGTTGTTCAAGAAATAAGAAGCAACTCTTTGCACCTTTTGGGTTAAATAACTTGTAGCAGCTGAAAGATAATTGCCCTCTAGCTTAGGTGACTAAGGTCACTATTACCACAAATGCATTCTCAACTAAAAAATACACAAGGATAAATAAATAAGATACAAAGGGACCGCAAGGCTCCTAGGTCTCAGCAAATGAAGTTGCAAATGGTCAGAGTCTGCAAAACTTTGTACAAATAACCAGCTTTATGTTGGGATATTGTTTTAAAATCTTTTTTTTTTAAGTTTTTTCTATTAGAAATAATTATGTCAACTTCTAAATTAAAATGTATATTTGACAAACTGGAAAAATGTAAATATGTTTAAATTGCTAGTGTAGAGTTTTTTTTTTTTTTTGCAGATTCAATGGAAGAACAGGTCAGTTATTAGATATGGACGGTGGACCATTTCCAGAGCCCTAAAATAAACGATACAAAGGATCTCATCACATTCTCCTTCAAATGCTTTTTATTTGGATTTGGACTTTGTTTTCTTCTAGCTAAATAAATGTGAGTTATTGTTACACTAGTGAGTTGAAAGGACTTAGTCTGTAAGGAACATGGCTGCCCTCCTCTGGTCAAATGAAGTACGACCATGTTCAGCTGCATTCATCTGAGATAATGCTCAAGAGTGTTGTCTCTTGTTGTGAGTGTTACAAACCCGTGTGTGGCTTGTTAGAGTCTGAGGGCTTGCAACAAAAGGGAGACGATTCAGTGCGGTTAAAAATAACAATGATATTTTATTCCTCTAGATAAAATAACTCAGTAAATGGCAACACAAACTCAGGATTATTTCAGGGCAAAATCCAGAAAACCTAAAATGACTAACAAAGGACTAAAAAGGGAAAAGGGAAAAAATAAGCAATAACAATATTTATAATAATAATAATAATAATAATAATCAAGACCCAAGGGCAGAAAACGCCCTGTAGCGATACCCCCAAAAGTGTGGTTAAGGCACAAACATCAAAACCACCAATTACATTGATGAGGCAAGTCTTTCTCTGAAACCCAGGCTATTTCCTGGTGGTGAGGCTGTTCCTCCTGTTCAAGAGTCAATGGCTTTTTACACAAACACCCGAGAGCTGGGAGTTCATCGATACAAATAGTAAACTTTCATCAGAACTGTTCGAAATCACAAGTCCCGAGGAAGACCTTAGCGAACACTGAAGAGGCTTTAAAATGGAACCCTTATACTCAAGGCCAGATTAACCATATGGGCAACTGGGCAATTGCCCAGGGGTCCACGAACTTTAAAGGGCCCAGGCCCAGGGCAGCAAGGGCACGAGCAAAATACTGTATCTGTAATCTACCACTTAATATTCTAGGGTGACCGTACGTCCTCTTTTCCCCGGACATGTCCAATTTTCACTCTCTGTCTGGGGCGTCCGGGTGGGTTCTTGCATTGATGAAAATGTCCGGTTTTTCATCCAGGAGCAGGGATCGAATTATGGCGGAGCTGGATATCCTACACATCCAGGGAGAGAGAAAAACATTTCTACCTATATTACATCATTTATGGACTCTTTTGAGCAGAGAGCACAGAGAGTGGCAGAGCGCTGTTCGTTGGTGCGCTCCAGGCTGCTGCGTTCAGCGCACCGTCAATTCTCAAAGTGGCGCAACCAAAAAACTATAATTAGCACACGATCGTTCATGTCCACAAATGTTCTCTACTTTCTGTCTTATTTGTGCCTGAAGCGCTCTACTACTGCGGAGCTCATCACCTGTGCTGTGGTGATGTCACCTCACTGACGCAGCATCGAAACGCGCTCTCCGCTTTGTGGTCAGGAGATCCCTTTGATCTGCTCAAAAGTAACTGATGAGGTGAAAAAGTAAGAATCCAGGCAGCAGTTTTTCTGGAGAGTTTAGAGGAGATGCAGGAAGATGAGAGACAGGCAGGACAGGAAATAGTTAAATAAACACAAGAAAACAAAACAAAGTGTTGAAAAGTAAAATGTAGGTAGATTTATCTCCACTACACGTTTTTACCTGTATAAAGCAATAAGTTGCACACATGTAATAGTTATACATCTGATACAATTCAGATCACCTTCACAACTCAGTCACACACCCAGGGCCGTTTCAAGGCATTTTGGGGGCCAAGGCAAAACCTAACACCCCCCACTCCTATAACTGGGCTCCCCGGAAGCCTCTGTGTAATCCCTACCCTCTCCAGTAGTGTTAGTTATACAGTGTTTGTAAAAGCCCCTCAGACATCACTGACATGTTCTAATATTATCAGATGAAAAATTAAATGATCAGACACGCTGTCTCATCTGCTTCTTTTCTAAACTTGCAAAAAGTAACAAAACCGTTTGAAAGCCACTATTTGTGGATTCTCTGAAAGTTTCCATGGAGTGTGTAACAACTTATTTTTTCATTGACCTGTAACGTGAGGAAATATGGGTTTTCTGTGCCAAAGGTTGTACTTTGCCCAGCTGGGTCAAGAGCTGGGTCGCTGAGAACTTTCACCCACAGAGTGAGACCTTTGCCAACATGAAGTCTGCAAGAGTCTGCTGCAAACCATAACATCTGCCACCTGCAGTGCCAGAAGATGTGTTCTCATGGAAGCTAGTCATAACATAACAAAGTCTTAAACTTCCTTTTCTTTATTTTAAATGTTAAATAATCATTTGATCACTTTGCTCATTATAAATGTGTTTTAATGAAATGAATGATTATTATGCTTTGGGTAATCATAATAACTAATGAATCAATGCTTAATTAAATAATGTTTGAAGATGTTATAATGACCTTCACACACACACTCTCTCACAGTAAACTCCAAACACATTTGCTCTGACGCACAAGTTTTGCTTTGAGAAGAGAAAGGCTTTTGGTAAGTTTTCAGTTCTTGATTCAGTTCGTGTTGGTCAACGAGAGAGGACGTGTGAACAACCGCTAACGGGGAAACGGAGCCCACCGGCTCCTTTCTTTCCCCCCCCCCCCCTCACGCTATGCCTGCCAAGCCAGACAGGAATAGCTGAATTGCAACCGCAAACGCAGACCCGTCCAGAGTCTTTGATTTTCTGAGTAAATTAAACTTAAGAAAGCGCATCTGCAAACGCTTCATCATCACGTGTACCGAGGGGGCATCTCTGGACCGGATCGTCGCACACCTTCGTCTCCTCTGCCAGCCAAGGTGTGTCCTGGATGAAACATCCTCCTGGGACGTTCCGGATCTGAACGAGGGTCCTCGTACGGTGAGGCAGAACACAATAGATAGCGTTTGATGCATCTTTTCCAACGAAACCTAAATTTATTCAAACCATCACTTTTCACTCAGACACCTGTTTCTTCCTGAAGCAAAATCAGAAGCACACACGCATTCATCTCACCTCATTTTCAATTTTCACACATTCAACACAAGGTCTATTTGAGCAAGTTTAAAATATCAACTGTTAAAGATTGTTCAACAAAGTTGCCATTGTTGATTGTTATTTCCTATGTTTGTCATTTCAAAATCATTAGTTTAATTTGAAGAATTAAAACTTTTAATTTTCAAACTTGTCTCTTCATTGAACTCAAACACAGACCCACGGATATTATCGACAGTTTATCGATGAAAACAACCTTTGAGTCTTCTTAAAACTATAAAATGTGTTATTAATTTATTAAAAATTAATATCTCAAATTAATATGTAGGATGGTTCATCTTTCATAAAAGAGCATAAACCATTACACTACATAATTGACAGAGCCTAGCCAGGTTCTCTACAACCCTACCATCTAATCTCACAGCTGAAACAAGCATCCTTAATAATCTGTGCACAGGAAGCTTACCGATGCTGTAGTAAAACAAAATGTATAATAATTTATTATTAATAAAACCTTGTTGCAGCACTAAAGCAGAAAAATGAGATTTCACAATAAAAATGCTAAAAATTTACATGTGAATTGTTTTAGAGCCCTTTTATTGACAGAATCTGATATTAATTTAGTTCTTACAAAAAAATGGGTCCCAACGTGGTTTGTGTGGCATTGCCATAGTGTGACGTCATAGGCACAGATCCCCTGTCCTCTTTTTGGAAATGGAAATATGGTCACCCTATTAAACAAACTGTCCACCCGGGCTTTTGCGCTGCACAGAGACGCTTTGCTGCCTATGACTGAACATCAGTTGAGAGTCAGTCTCATGCCGACTGACCAATGAAGAGAGGGCCTCAAGTTAAGACCCTCTCCTCATTGGTCAGTCCTCACGAGGTTGGTCAAAGGTTACCCTGATCATGTTACGTGATGTCAGCCATTCAAGTATTGAGTATATTTACTGCATATTACAGTAAAATATTCTGTATGTGACCATATTATGGTGATCCTTGGGTCGTGATGATGGGGCCCTTGAATATTGTTGCCCAGGGTACAACAAAGTGTTAATCTGGCCCTGCTTATACTCATCCACTCATGACGATCCAGGTACAGGCTTAGGATCGCACTCCCCAACGCCAGGTTCTGGTTACAGGTCAGGGACAGGTCTCCTCCCAGTTCGGCTCGGCTCAGCTGCTCGTAGCTCTCAGTCGGGCTCCTCTGGATCCGACCAGCGTGAGTTTTAAGTGATTCCCATTAGTTCTCCGCCCGCTCCTTGACCGATCCCTCTCCAGCGGTCAACCAAACTTTTAACAGTTTCTCAGGCTCAGTCGTCATTCTCTCTCGGGCTTTTAACGGCTCGGTGTTCCTCCACCTCTCACTCGTCAGTCTTAGTTTTTCCCCATCTCTTCCTGAGTCTGTGTGCTCCCTCTTTTACCGCATCCTCATCAGTGGAATGTGGAGTACCTGTGCGTTCCAGCAGGTGTGGGCGGAGCCGCCAGGACTCCATACCAGCTCTAAGCTGGCCCGAGGGCTGCCAACCGTAACAGTGAGATACTGGAAATGAACGTCTTCATCCAGGTCTTTGGTGGTACACTCTAAAACTTAATCTAAATTGGGCCAAAAATTAAATGCTATTTTTTTATATTTGACTGGTAGTTCCACATAAAAATAAAAACAAACAAACAAACAAAGAAGAAAACCTTCCAGACAACGTTAGCCAGCTTTATTTGTATATTTCATACACAGATGCTATTTTTTTCTTTCCAGGAGCAGTTATGCAACATAAAACATGAAAATCAACACGACAACAAAAAAATGCTGATTTTTAAATCAAAATTTAAATTAAACAAGTTAAATTAGATGTAAGAATGAAATAAAAGGCAATGTTCAAGTGTAGCAGTTACAGTGTAGAAGGTGCTGCATACAGTATGAACATTCATTCAGAGGCTGATGAAAACATGGAGGTTTTTAATTTTCATTTAAAACTTTCTAGAGCTGAGTTAAATTTGAGGTAATGAGGAAGCTGTTTCCATCTGTGAGCAGCATAGTAGATAAAAGCAGCTTCGCCCTGT